>NC_068400.1:358728-382247 GCF_023724105.1 Carassius gibelio
TCATGATGTGGGGTTAGTCTGGAGCACTGCCTGTGGACAGCCCACGGCAGAAAACACCCTCTCCGATGGCACAGATCTCCTGGGAATAAAGAGATAACGTCTCGCTAGAGTTTACAGCTTTGGGAAGCGCCTTTCATTTGCTTGTGGATGTTTGCGTCACAAATTTATTTATGAAGAAAAGTAAAACACTCTTTTTAAAAAAAAAACACAACAACAGTGAATTTCACCCCGAAGGAAGCTGATTGAGTTGGTCCTTGTCACATGACCTGGTGCGCTTGCGTCATTCTGAAAAGCTGAGATGTTTTAACTAGATGTGGTGCGGACACGCCTGAAAAAAACGTGCGCATTGCGAGTGCGTCTCTTCCATTATGAGCGTGCATACTGCATTTGAAATAACGAACTTGATCTCATGTACCTGCATAATTATTATGCCATTATCATTATATTAGTTGAAACTGGTCTTAGGAGGCAATATTATCGATTATCGCAATAATATCTTGGACAATTTATCATCCAGCAAAATTTGTTATCGTGATAGGCCTTGTGATGAGACTCCATTTACAACTCCTGTTAGGAGTCTGGTGAAGGGCGGCGATTTAGGATGGGGTGCAGATGAAAATTATGGGGGAGGCAGCTGACTTGTCACTATATATATATATATATATATATATATATATATATATATATATATATATATATATAGTTATACTAAAATGTATTTCTTTTTTCAAAAGGGTATATAATGTTTTCTCTCAGTATGTGTACTGTTGGATTTTGCATTTTGACTTTTGTATTTTTATACTGTAGTACCTACATCTTAAAATATGGCCACGATATCATACATCCATATACAGACCAGGATTTGTTGTTTGGTGATGTACTTAAAAGTTCAAAAAACTCTGTCTATACTGTTGAGCTGCGCGTTTTTGAAGTTATAGAAGGCAGCAATATATCCCATCAATCAAAGCAAGGACAAAACAGACCCTCACCTCCCTCTGCAGAGAACACAGTAACCACCTCGCTGAATGGCCCATCTCCTTTGTTGTTATACACCCCCACCCGCACCTCAAATGGTGTGAGAGGGGGGAAAGTCTCATCTCTGTATTTATAGGTGGTGGAGTCTGCCGAGGTCACCATTTTCTCTTTCCACCCACGTGTGCCATTGGCTCGGAATGCCACGATATAGCCGAAACCTTCTCCATTTTGGAATTCTTCAGAGATGGGCTGAGGATGAAAAAAAGACAATTCTTATGTGCTCTGGATTTATTTCCAGGGTGATAATGTTTCAAAGTCACACTGTTTACAAGAATTCTTAAATTATCGCTCAAAATATCGCTCAGTTTGCTTCACACAAAAAATAAATAAATAAATAAAAAAAAAAAAATTCTCTGCAGTGGGATTGGAAATTGGAAAAGGATCCTAATAACAAACAGCCAGCTGTGCTCCAAGAAATGAGGGAAGGGTAAACGGTCACGCAGCAGGTTATTTATGAGGAATTTTGCTTGAGAATTATCAGCCCTGAAGATGTAGTCTGGCCAATTATTTGACTCCAGCACAATCCTGTGTAATGAAATAAATACATAAAAAGGCTATTTTCTGGTTATATTAGCAGGTGCTAGTTAAAAAATTAGTAAACTTCAACTAAATTAAAGTTTAAAATTCAATCGTGTCCTCAATTAACTGTGTGGAAACGGAATGTTAAAAGCATATTATGTTAAAGAGTCAACGCAGCCATGCTGGAACAACGACAACGACACTGACATCTGAACATTTAGCTCTGATTCTAATAATAATTTGAGCTTTCAAAATATCAGAGCCAGCTTTCATTTTATTACTATTATTGAAGTCAAACAGGAAATCAGAATTGAACCTACAGTACTTACAATACATCCTTTGGTAACATTTTATTTTAATGTGTCCTTGTAACATGTTACATGTTCTTACTATTATAATAACAATTAATTATGTATAATTACATGCAAGTAACCCTAATCCTAACCCTAACCATATAGTAGGTACATGTAGTTAATTAATATTACTCAGTAACTTTATATTTAAAGTTAATTAAAATATTTAAAGTGTAACCAATCCTTTATTTATTTATTTTATTTATTTTTTTCCATGAATTTCTCTACTTTTTCAACCCTTCGCCCCATTAAGCCTTGATTTCATTCTTGTAATGATAACTTTTTACAATACTGATGGATTAAATCATGGCACGTTCTAATTTGTATTGATTTAATGATTCATTCATTCATCTTTCTAGAATGAACATCCTGCACTCTTAAAAAAAGCTCCCAAAAGGTGGGTTTCACAGTAATTCCAGTAATTTGTTTTCTTTCTTTCTTTCTTTCTTTCTTTCTTTCTTTCTTTCTTTCTTTCTTTCTTTAATTATATTTATTTTATTTCACATGCTTACATGTCCCAAAATCCTATCCATTTCATATACTGACCAGCATAGAATCTATATTTAAGCTAATTATTATAATTTTTGTTAATTATAATATTAAATCACTTCCCTTTAAAAGAGACTCTATAACTTCTCATTGCCTTTTATGAAGCGGTCTACAACACAGGTTAATTTTACAGCCTGCACAATATTTGGCTGATCTACAAAGCCTTCAAAAACACAGAGAAGCTTTAAACATGTAACCACAAAATAATGTCAATCTCCATATTTTTCCAGTTAAATGACATTCTTTGTTATGTCGGTTCAGAGAAAGAAGCCACACTAAATGGCACAGAATTACATCAAAATGTCAAAGACTCCCAAATGAATCGGGGAGACTTTCAGTTGTAATGAAACAGAGGACTTGTGAATGTCAAGCACTTTGATTGTGAGCATGAACACATCAATTAAAGATGTGCTAATTCAACACATCCAAGCATACAACGAGAGCCCGCCATTGTTCTGTGAACCATATCAATGCGTTTTAAAAAGGGCTTGGTTCAGGCCCTCAAGTAAATAAACTGTGTGGGTGATGACATTTTGTGAATAACGAGTCAAATATCAATTAATCTATGGTGCAATGGCGGTGTCTTTGATAATCAGCTAGTGATAGTGAATGATGAATGCTAATGCTCTGCTCTAGATTGAAGTCCTTGAACATTTCACTGATTAAAATGTATAATATCAATATTTTATTATTTATTATGCACCTTTTCCCTGTGAACCTGTTTTTCAATCTTGCTGTGTACAATTAAAGTAGTCCACAAATCTTGTGAGACTTCGTTAGAGTCACTTCATGAATTTAACATCACAGTGCTGTGTTTGCCGCTGGTACAGGAATACCTGGTGCATGCACTTAGGATGCAATTAACAAATGATCTTACAAAATCCTATCTGATAAAACTGTGTGGACACATTCAAAGTTTTTCAGACAGCTGCGAATGGTGACTTTATTCTACATTAAATGATTGCAAGCATATTAAAATGTTAGAGTTCAACATATTAAGCAGAATGGACTAGGTTTCCACTATTTATTAGTGCTATAGTAATATTACTTTGCCCAGGCTTCAAAATACAAGTGGTGGGACAGTATTTTCCAAATGAATGGAGGAGTGGCTCAGATTCAGCTTTGGAATGTTTTATTTGAGTCTAGTGGTGTAGGTGCTGTTCACACAGGAATCCAAAGGTTGACTCCTTAAATCAAAAACACAAACAGAGCTGAGAGAGAGCCTATGGGATCACAAATAAACGCATATTGTGCATACTGTGACAAATCTGCCGCATCTGCGCACAGAGATTATCAGTCTAAATGTTGTGCAAAATCAGTCAACGGTGAAAATCAGTAGTAGATTTCATTTAAAGTCCAACAGTTTTACACTAATATTGGACATAAACAAACACGTTAAAGTATTTAAAACAGGTAAGTTCATATATTTGGAGTAGTGTTGAATTGAACTGATGCATGAGTCATACAGCGCTTCGGACTGCGCACCCCATGACGAGATCGACGCACCGCCACAGAAACAAGAATGAGATGCATTCTAACATAACTGTGACATTAAACTCCATTACTGAGGGCTCATTTAAAATATTGCACAAATACAGGCCATTCAGATTACTTGTTAAAGTGCAATGAAATTCCTTATATCTGCAGACGATGTACGTCTGTTTGTGGATGGAGACTTTTTAATGGCCAAAACTATGTATTTTGCATGCATCACATTATAGTGCGGTGTGCATGGAAATAAAAGGCGGCAGAGCGAACTTATCATCTATAGTGGTTCTCACGTAGTCCTACGTCATCACCACTTAGTGAGTGTTATAAGTTAAGTGGTCAGTCTTTAAGAGAAGGACTACATAAGAACCACGATACGTTTGCTCTGCCGTCTTGTTATTATTTTGTCTTTACTTTATTTCTAACACTAAGAAAGAGTTAATTTCTCATATATGAGAAGAGCGCATTGCCATTAAATGTGTGGGACACCAACTCCTCGTTTTCTATCTCTTTCTTTTCATGGATTTAACGAGTTATCTGAGAAAAAGCGTTACAAATGTGGTGCTGAAGTGAAATAGCTGGGCAGTTTGATAATCTCTGGTGATTTTATTAGGATTGCAGTTCCTAATAAAAAAATACTAATACTAATAGTTATAATTATTATAATTTAATACATTAATAGGATAATGAGCCTAATATCGTCTTAACTATCGTTAGAGACACCTGCTTATGGCGATATCTCTGACTATCGTCAATACACGATACTATCATCTATCTGCACAACCCTAATAGGAATTCATAATGAGGGTAAGCTAATTATAAATGCTTTAAGATTTCACTTACACACAGTTGCCAATTCTACCATGCAATTATAAAGCACTTCTCCTGATACATCTTTTATTTCTAGAGGAACATTTGCTAATTAAGGTGAGTATTGACAATGTGGTTAGCATTTTACTACGCTAAAACACCGAAATCATTCTTTTTTTTTTATCTTGCTTGATGTTTTTCTGAGGGGGGATATATCAGAGTCTGTCTGTGACACCTGCCAGGCATTTAATAGAATGGAATGCAATCTATTAAGGGAGATAGAAATTTAATTAAAATCTAAGCCGGCAGATTTAAATCTTGGGCAATTTTAATAATTGACAAACACCTGTACTCTCCTCTCTTTTTGGCAGCGAATCTGTCCGTCACGCCAAATATTGACTGATTTCCACCCGCTTCCTAAATTATCACGTCCCTTGGCGGCAGCACTCAAAATAAGATGCAGACAGATGATGGAAGTGAATAAGCTGTACCTTCACACTAAATACTTTAGCACACACCTTTAGAGCCATGGCAATGTAATTAACTCACTCTAGTGTTTCTAGCAATTGAATTAACATCCCTTGAACCAACATTATTGGTGCTGACTGAGCCTTTCTGCATGGGGTGACCAATAAATATGCATTTTAAAAAAGGACAAATCAGTTCTGCTACAAAATGAAGTGGAACATGCATCTAAAAAGACTGTTTGGCAAAGGAGTTGCACCCACAGTGCAAATGGAGTCTGCTGGCGGTCTGATATCGGTATGCATGGTGGGCCATGGCAGGCATTGGATAGGAAAGGGGGCAAGTGTAATGGTCCAGTCCATTGCTCCTGGTGCCCATAATACTATTTCTCTCGCTGCAGACACTAATAAGCAGACGGGCCAAGCTGTTTAGTTATTCATCCTGTTTAATAAGCAGCTCTCTGCCCAGCCACCCTAGTCTTCCACAACCGCCTAGAGATAATTGGAGAGGCAACGCAGCAGCCAGTTCACGTGCCCTGAATGCCAAAGCAACACCGCAACTTCCCATATCCACCAGTATTGATTGGAGATGCAGAGCCAATTCAGTGGTTCTAAAGTGGTTAATCAGGACACAGACAAACAGGGTGGAGCCAAAAAAGAGCTATATGGGATTGTGCCAGAGAAGAGGACATTAACGTTTGCACATTGCTGGGGAGGCTACATTAACACATACTGTATCTGTTTTCTGGGACTGACGATTGTATTCACTAACAGGTGTGACTCCCAAATTTCCTATTTAGATGTGACCTGAATCCTGCATGAATTGTCAAAGTCAAGCCTTTTCTGTACTCCCAGGAGTCAATGATGACTTTTGATCAGTTTGGTTATAAAATGTTGATCATCATTTTTCTTTTTTCTTTTTTTTTTCTTTCCTGGAATTATTTTAATCTGTTACCTCGTGTGATACTTTGGATGTGCAATAGCATGTGAGTTTACATTTTTATTATTATTGTTATTATTATTTGACATTACCATGAATCCCAGTTGATTCTGGTGAAACCTCACAAATCTATTTTGTCATACAGTTTTTTTTTTTTTTTTGCCATACTCTGTTTCTGCTGCAGTTGTCTCACACCACACCAATTCAGTGTTGGACTTTGAGTGAAGTAATAACTCATCTTGTCAACAACTCCTTTCTTTAAAATTTGAAACCATTAATGAGAGTTTTAAATAAGGTGGTTAAAGGGTCTGTGCTAGAAAAGGTTAAATTCCAGGTATGAGAGTCTTGGCAACTGAAGTATTATTAAATTCATAAACCTATTCAGTCACCATTATGTCCTTGAGTAAAGCACTCAGGCTCCGGGGGGACAGTCCAATTAATGCGTTGCAAATCGTTTTGGTTTAAAAGCGCCTGCTAAATGATATGTAATTTAATATGATGTCTCAAAACAGCACCCGAAGCTCCTGTCAGGATACCTGCTAGCTTGTCTCTTAAAGTGATACAGCAGTAAAGAATTAACGCTTGAGAAATCTCCAGTGTGTTTAAAACAGGCAAACATTGAACTCACAATGTGTTTACAGCTCTAAGCAACATATAAAAACCTTTCTAGTGTATAGACACGTTCTGCGTATATGCAAGTATATCATCACTTCAGCGTACATCTGTTCATCAATACCCCAGTTAATCGCACCTTTAAATGTTTAAAACTTCAGTTAGTGTGTAATGTTGTTGTTAGAGTATAAATAAGATCTGTAAAATTCTAAAGCTCAAAGTTCAATGCCAAGCGAGATATTTTATTTAACAGAATTCGCCTACATCGAACGACCAGTTTGGACTGCATCCCTCTACTTCCTGCAGTAACGACGTCAATAGAACCGCTTTTACACTAACCTCCGCCTACAGGAATACACAAAAAATGGGGGGTGGTCTTGGTGCACTCGCACGGAGAAGAGGATGAGTCGCATTTGTGTTTGTCGCCATGTTGTTGAAACGCTGTTATTTTCATCTCTGAGTCCAATCACCTTTGTTTGGCCTTCACAGGGACACTGTACTTACAGAGATCAATGGTTACAATTTATGTTTAACTGGGTTCCTGAAAATTATAATCCACATGTAAAACTATGTGCAGCACATTTTGCTGAGGACAGCTTCCACAATCTCAAACAGTCTAATGCCAGATTCGCACAAAGATTATTCTTGAAAGATGGAGCAGTTCCCTCTTTGTCTGGAGAAGGCATTGTTTATGGACCACAACCGGTAAGTGTATTTTATTATTTCAGTTGGTGCGTTTAACAGTTTCTGTAACTTATTACACAAAGGGCAATGCTGTTTAGCTTTGTTAACTACAGTAGATGGTAGGGCTGTGCAAAAAAAATCGAATGCGATTTTCACTCGTATCTCATTCTGTGATTAGAAGTACATCTCCAGCACGTGCGTTCAGATCAGGATTGCCAGGTTTTCAAAACAAATCCTGCCCACTTGTTTCTTAAAACTAGTGCGCTAAGCTGCTGTCGAATTACAACACAGGAACCGCTGGCCCAATCAGAACTCGTTACGTATTTCTGAAGGAGGGACTTTATAGAACAAGGAAGACATCAGCCCGTTTTTATGACAGTGAAAACAGCGGTATACAGATAAGTGAATTGTGTGAAAAATACTGTTATTTTACACACGAAACATGAACACATGTTATATTGCACACTGTACACACAATCAAAGCTTAAAAAAACACGATGTCCTTTAACTGGCTTCATTTGGAACCCTTTTTTCTTGTCTTTTTTTAAACGTGTTTATGTGTACAACAACTCCCCTCACATCAGTGCACAGATCCAAAGGTGATCTGTCCATTAGCATACTAGAACACAGTAAAAAAACTAAAACATAACATTTATTGACTGGATGTTACTACAGCATTGTATAATTTCAGATAACATATTTCCAAAAAAAAAAAAAAAAACACCCAAGAGCTCTGAAACTAGGTTAGTCTAATGTTTATTTTCCATTTCTTGTTTGACCATTTCCATTTTTTAAATAATATGTGGCAGTGACCATGACTGTCAAACATCTCAAACGAATAATGTATAACAGTATATTCATTATATTCAACAGTTTACGACTTGTGCTCTATATGTCTTCTGAAGCCAATCGATATGCTGCAGCTCTCAAATTTCATTCTCCATTCCACATATTGGAAAATGACTGTCATATTATATTACAACATATTTGAAAACCAGTCAGTGACATCAAACCTGGCACAGCACATGAATGTGTATTTTTCATTTTGCTAGTACATGAATGAAACTAGATATGGCAACAATACTACTTTAAACTTATTTATCACAAAAGACTAGCAAGTTGTATTTTTACAATGTAAATAAATCAGTTTTTAAACTTATACTTAAGTTTAAAAACTTAAATAAGATATTTGGAAGAATGCTGTTAATCAAACTGTTGCCGGAAGCCACTGACATCCATATATGGAAGAAAATAAATAAAAATAAAATAAAAATAATATGGAGTTCAATGGCTACCAGCAACTGTTACACACATTCTTCAAAATATCTTCCTTTGCGTTCACCAGAAGAAATTATTTAGGGTAAGTAAATGATGATAGAATTTTCATTTTCATTTCTTTGGGTGAATGATCAATTTAAGTGGTCTTTTATTTCAGTAATATATTTTCTGCAACAGTTTTTTAAAACAGATTCAAGAACACTACATGTGCACATTCAATACTGCATTTGATGAAGACTTTCATGACTGTTTAAGAAAAGAAGAATTAATGGGAAAGCATTTTGTGTGACATGTCCTCAGTCTACAAACCAACACAACTTTACATAAACAGATGAATGAATATGTATAAATGAGTAGTTAGCATTTGCAAATAGTCCGTTTTCCTATTAAACCTATGTAATGTTAATAATTAGAAAAATGTAAGGCTTGCAGAGTATTACAAATGTCATAGCAGATTTGGAATAAAATGGCACCACTTCTCAGTCCTTTTAACTTCCAACCGCATTAACACAAAGCACAAGATTTAATTTAGAATATAGTCATTAATCTGTTCTTATAGGGTTTGGGACTGTAAGTGTAGCAATGCTTCAATAGGCAAATTGCAATGGTGGCAATTAAAACAGGATACAATTACGAACGCTCAAGTCAATTAGCTGTGTGAATCTATTTGGCCAGGAACTGCAAGTCTTTTATGCCATATTCATTAGCATAGCAAGAGTTCACAGTAGGGAGTCCATTGTGCATGCTGAGAGTAAACCTACCTCCCAGGATATGACCAGCTCATGCCTGCGGCCGTTCCCCCCTCTCACGTTGACAGGGGCTACTGATGGAACTGCAAACATAGAAATACTGTAATGCATTATATTATTAGTTTAAAGTTTCTATTAGCTAAAATCTCTATGCATAAATGTGAGTGGTGCATTGCTTGCTAATTACAACTAATGATTAATTAATGCTTGGCTGTCAAAACAGAGGAGGAAATTTCACTCTATAGGTGAACAACTATGAATTACTGAGTCGAGAAACAGTATAGCAATATACTGAAACAGTATAGCAGTTTTTTTTTTTTTTTGTATCACTTATTTACTCATTTACTCATGTAAACAAACAGATAATTACAAAGGCACTGTTTTGTGGGATAATAAATTAGACAACAAAGGCATGTTGGGAAAAAAATTCTACCTAACTTCTATAGTTTAAATTTTCATGCAGTTCTTTGCACATTAATTTAGATTTACATAATATTTATTTATTTGGCAGACATTTTTATCTAAAGTGATTGCATAACAAGGTATACTTTTTATCAGTTATCTTGCTGTATTGGTGTTACTAGCGGCATGTTCTACTATTTAAGCTACAGGAAGGCTATGTTATGACCTCAAAACTATTTTCTTATAGTTGATGACTTGTAAACTAATACATACTGATGTTTTTATCACATAATCAGATCCATATGTATGGCTTTTCTGATATGTAAACTTGCTCTGTAGCTCACCTGGTATTGCATTGCACTTGTTATATGGAACACTTGAGTAAGAGTCCAGTGAAACACAAGTCACAATAAAAAAATTATAAAAATAAAAAGGCTTGTTAACACTGCCAAGTAGAGTTCAGTGTAGATGGTACTTTTCTTTATGGCACTAATCACCAGACATTTAATTTCTGAACTGACGCAATACTGTGTACATCCAGTGTAATAAAATGTTCCCAGGTTCACATTGATCTGTTTTGGTTAAAACTGAACAAACTTTTAGCATCACTCACTGGATATTTACGTTTGAAAGTGTAGTGAGACTTGCAACAGGCAATGCAATATTTTGCAGTAATTTCACCACATTCAAATTTTTTTCCAATGAAACTGGGTTGAAATGAGATATTATTGATTTTTTTTTCAGACAACAAAAGTTCAAAGTTTGGGTCAGAACCAGACTTAGGTCACTATTCATAAAAAAATAAAATAAAAAAATCTTCCCATTCGTTGTAACTAGCCGATCTTACTCATTCTGCACATTTGAATAAATGGCGTTTTGGCATCAGTTATGTCAAACGTGGTATGACACGTTGAGATGCAAACATTAGGATCTTTTTTTTTTTTACCTAAACAGATGATAGAATAGATCATTCTCATCAGGGGTGGGCGATCTGACAATTTTATATCATAATCAGTCTTGAAGACTTCAACAGCCTACTTTTCAAGTGAATCGTAGAGAACGTGATCTTTTATGTCTTCGTAATAATGTGAAAAATACAGCAATAACTACATACAGTACTAGATGACTGACTGTCCAGATTATATCGCACATCTCTATTATGAGCTAGCAGTAGAAATGTGATGAATCAAATCTTAGTTTCAGTTTTTATTTTAGTAAAATGGTCATTGTACCACATACCGTTCATTTCATTTAAAGCGGTGTGCTTCAACCACTACTTAAAAAAAGCCTAACAATGCCCAAATTGGTCATATCATGTAATGTGTAATGTGTCATAAAAGCTAGTCTACAAAGTACAGTAGGTATAGAAATTTATTTTGTTTTATCCAGATGTATTTACTATATCATTAAGATATAACACCAACATGTAAAAAAATGTCTCTACTTACTTTGCATATCTAAACTTCGCAATATTTGCCAAATTGTATTGTGCTTTTAGTTGTTTTATCAATTTCAAAGCTCAACAGCTGCAGAATTATTACTGTATGGAAAAGTACTCAGTGAAGATTCTTTAAAATTTTTAGTTTTGGTCTCCACGGCTAAAAATAACAAATGAATGGTGGCATATGATGACAGACTGCAACAGTTCAGTCGGTTTAAATAATGATTAAAAAGAAGCTGTCATCATATTCTTATTTTGGGGCATTTTCTTGCTGCGCAATCAGGCAGGCCTGCTGAATGTTTTTGAACCAAAGCGTGTTGAAGCGAGGGTTTTGTTCTCTGTAAATAGAGAATTCTGCAGCCTCTTTGCCTGAGGGCACAAGTGCCTTCTGCTTCAGCTCAAACACCAAAACTTGTTTAAATTCATGTAAGCGGCTTATTTTCCACTTCTCCTCCAATTAAAATAGAACCAGGGTCACCCTGGATGTTCAGATGGGTGACAGCAGTCGTAAAAATGTGTCACAACATGCAGCTACACAATCCCCCGAGTGGAGGATAAATGAGGCTTGAGAGAAGACTGTTTGTTTATTTAGATTTCTATTCTATTGGAGGACATTTAGCTCAGTGACATTCATGGGTGAATGAACCAATGACAGATACCTGCTTCCTTAGTGCGGACCGCTCTGGAGGGGGTGCTCGGGTCGCCTGTGCCTATGCCGTTCGTGGCCACCACCCGAAACTCATACTCCACCCAGGGGTTGAGCTCCACTGCCACGGCAGACTCCATGTTTCCTGTAACCGGCTCTGGATCTAAGGGGGATATAGAGCACAGCGGAGAGGTACCAAAACAAGTGAGGAATCAATACAGCTTAAAACACTAGCATAGATTTAAGATTTGACATCTACTAAGAATGTCTAAAGTAAAATGATATAGTATGCTCGAGCTAAACACACACACACACACACACACACACACACACACACACACACATATATATATATATATATATATATATATATATAACCTGCGTAATGTTTTATTGTTAAGTTGTAGTAAAATCATCAAAAAATCAATTCAGTAAATGTACAAGACTGTGTTTGCCCGGAGGACTGGCTCCTCATTCTACACACCTCATTTCAGTCCAGGCACACATTTGGCAGAGGACCAAACCTCTGGGCTAACTTCTGTCTACAGTTAAGGGCTGTACATAACCTGTGGGACCACATCCCTGCTCCAGGCGTGAGACTGTGAGATGATAAACTCCCAGATGCTCCCCACAAAATTCCCCCCCCCCTCCGGCTTTCCCTGCTTTATCTCACTTTTTCTCTTCTTTAGCCTCTCTCTACTTACATACTTCATTTTTTCCTTTTTTTCTGTCCCTATTTGACCACACATGCCTCGATTTCCTTTGCATTGCTTTGCAGTTTTAAATGTTCAGTTTTAGTGTACTTTATCGGCATATCAAAAACTATATTCTTATTGCCACTGGCTCTTGTGCTTTTAAAATAATGCTTTTTAAAATTTTGAACAAAATTGAGAATCCAAACAGGTGCAACCTAAAAAAAATTCGGACGTAAGTGCCCTGCGAAGTGGACATCACAGGACATTCTACCATAATTCCAGTTCGAAGCGAACGTATATGTTCCATTTAAAATGCATTGAAGTGTGCGAGATGTGGATTTACATTTACATTTACAGAGGTATAGGATGACACACTTGTCCGTGTGTGGAGACTTTTCTGCAGCATATATCCGTTAATGAATGTTCTGAAGTCAGGTCAACTTTAACAGGTTTGCTCTGCTCAGGAAGTATGTAGCAATGAACACTGTGTAGGGACAATGACAATGGGAATACAGTTCATGCACGGAGCTCACTAATCAGGTGTGTTAATGAGAGACATGAAAAATATGAAGAGCTTGGGGGTGTGAGGACTGCAATTGAGAACTGCTTGCGTAATGGTTTTTATACTTGTTACATGTGCATGTATGTGTGTTGATTTATTTAATTAATTATTTTTATTATTATTATTGCAGATTCCTTACAGCTGCGAACCATTATGTTGCTTTAAAGATGCCATGTTGCCACATTCTAGCGGTAGAACTTGAGCAGCCGTCCTGACATGGAGCTGTGCTCTTTGTTGTGTTTTCCTTTTATTTTCCTTAACTATTTTTCCAACACTTTGTTCATATTATGTTATCTTAATACATTCCCCTAACTGACCAAGTCTTTGTGTCATCCCTCTCTTACGTTATGGCAGCGTCTGTAACAATACTGTACAAACTGTATTTTCTATCGCCCTACACCAACCCTACACGTAAAGTCTTTTGTTTTATTGTGACACATGAAGTCTCCTCATAAACTATATACATTCCAGTACACACACACACACACACACACACACATATAACAAATCTATCTATCTATCCATCCATCCATCCATCCATCCATCTATCTATCTTGTCTGTCTGTCTGTCGGTTTTAAACATATACTAAAAAGTACATTTAAAAAGTAAACAGTGTTTTAATCTTTTTGTCATGCTTTAAAGAGTTTCTGCAGTAAAAATGTATCATATTTTAAAGAAAATACAACTAACTTTGAAATTACATATTTGGATGTGCTCGTGATGTATGCTAAAAAGTCCTACTTAAGAGGGTAAAAAAAAAAAAAAAAAACATACTAAAGTTTAATTGTCTAAAAAACGTTTAGTTTACAATAAAGTACACTCTTTTAAAGTAAATTATTTAGTATGCTAGTATAGACATGCTGTCTGAAATCTACACCACACTGAGTTACTGTGTAGTTGCAAAAGTCAAACTAAAGTTTGTTACATCCCCAGCGGTCCTTGTTGCTCATGTCACCTCAAATCTCTTATTGGAAATGAATGACTTTGAACGCTTTGCCAGGATGAATGCCCCTTTAGGCCTACTCTATTCCTACAAGAGAAATGCAGAGTAAAGACATAAAGTGGTAGCAGTGGCTAAGTTTACATGCAACCAAATAATTGTAATCGGATTGAAGGTGATGGTTTATTCCTTTTCTAATATGATTGACAGTGCATGTAAACTCTCAATCAGATTTAACCCTAAAACTGAAACGACTATTGCAATAACGTAATGAAGTATGACCCAAGGAAACAAACGACTCTTCCTTTTGAATAAAGTGTTGTATAAATGTGTGTCCTGTCATTATAAAACTCTCCTTTCACTGCCAACTGTGAAGTGGAGTGGGACAACCTCCCACTAGTCCTGTTTTTTTGGATACTCATCCACAGGGAGGGGCATATTTACTACGTTATAAATATTAGCAATATATATATATATATATATATATATATATATATATATATATATATAATCCATAAATTATAAATATTAATTCTGCATGTAATGTAGCCTGTAGCCAGTGTTTAAACACTCTATAATAACACTTTTCTTCTCTGCCTCCTTGTCCTAATCTGACTAGGTTCAGTACTTAAAGCATTGTGTACACACTAATTATTCTTTATCTCTCTTACTGTCATCCGTGTGGAATGTTCAGACTGAAAAGTACATTTCATCCGTATAAGGTTGACATCATTGCATAAAACTTTGCTATTATCCAAAGCAGACTGCTAATGTTTGAACAGATGACACAAAAAGCAGTCGTCTTTGGATAATAGTAGATAATTACAAGTGGTATAACAGTCAAGGTACCCAAAATAAAGTTATTTACTGTTTTTGCTCTGTATTTGTTTGTCTGACAAATTACTAAAACTGAGAGCTAGATAATTGGGTGAATTTCAAAAATCTTGAATTTGATCAAATATTTTGCATAATGATAATATTTGTTATGGAAAATATATTTAGATTTTGGGATGAACTATGACTTGTGAGATTCACACAATTCCAGATGATGTTCAAGTTAACCTACTAACGACCTTCAAATTAATTTGCCTTACAATTTCAGCCAGTGACATTTAAAAAAGCACAACAGACATTTAATAGAGGCCCACTGGGCTCTTGTCACACATCCTCACAAACAGATGGGAGGAAAAGTCAACTCCCAGCGCTCGAGTCTGCATTCAGAGACACTGTTTACAACATGCTGAAAGCCAAAGGTTTGAAGTGAGATCTCATGAAACAAGAAATATAAGAATATATTTCAGTATTTGAGGAAGATTTAAACTTGCATACGTAATCTGATAAATTAGTTAAAACTTGGTCCAAAACTAAATTTAAAAGGAATCATACACATTATAATACATATGTTTTGAAAGAAGTTTCATATGCTTTTGAACTCTTATGCTCAAAGCTGCATGAATTAAAGAAAAATTATAGTAAAACAGAAATTTGATTATTGTGATAATTGCTCAAGTATTTATACTGATATATTTATATTGAGTAGAACTCAGAACTAGCTGAGTAGAACTGTATAATAGCTGCTATATGACATATACAATACAGCAGTGATCTATTAGAGCATGAATATGATTTGAATTGCTCACATAACCCGCATCACTTAAACATGCGTGCACACACACACACACACACACACACACACACAGACATTAATTCATCATTGTGTATAGTAGTGATTACCGGTTTTCACTGTTTGCCAGCCCAAAGAGACAGGGCTTCTTGCCTGTACATTATAAGTGGTGATTGGACTGTGGTTGTCAACGCCATGGCTCCATGACAACGTCGCAGTGGTATCCGTGATCTCCTCTACAATCACCACTCCAGGAGGTCCAGGCGGGCCTGGAAACAAATGCCATCACGGAGTCAAACTAAACTGAAGGAAACATTTAACAGACCTTCACACATTTCCCCACTAATGTTTAGTTCTTCCAGTGTTTAATAACAATTCTGGGTGTTCTGTCCCCTGATTGAGTGGACCATGTTTCTGAACACTCAGTAGGCATTTGCCCCTTATTAATGTTTTGGAACTAAGGTGGGTCAATCATTGTACGCTACCGGTCAAAAGTTTAGAATGATACATTTTTTTAATTATGTTTTTGAAATTATTCTTATATGCTCACCAAGTCTGCATGTACTTGGTTAAAATACAGCAAAAACTGTAATACTGTGAAATAGTATTACAATTCAAAAGAACTGTTGTCTATTTGACTATATCCTAAAATGTAATTTATTCCTGTGATGCAAAGCTGAATTTTCAGCATCATTACTCCAGCCTTCAGAGTCACGCGATTCTTTAGAAATCATTCTAATATGCTGATTTGGTGTTTATTAGTACTCGGTTATTAAGAATGATTCTGATCATTATCAATGTTTTAAACATTTTTTACCTCAGGATTTATTAATGAATACAATTTTTAAAGAACACAACTTATTTGAAATAAAAATGCTTTAATATTACAAATATATTTACTGTCACTTAACTGTGACTTTATTGAAAGAAAGAAAGAAAGAAAGAAAGAAAGAAAGAAAGAAAGAAAGAAAGAACGAAAGAAAGAACGAAAAAAAGAAAGAAAGAACGAAAGAAAGAAAGAAAAAAAGAAAAAAGGAAAGGTTTTTTTTTTTATTTAAAGCTGCATTAGGTAACTTTTGTAAAAATATATTTTATACATATTTGTTAAACCTGTCATTGTGTCCTGACAGTAGAATATGAGACAGATAATCTGAGAAAAATTCAAGCTCCTCTGGCTCCTCCCAGTGTCCTATTGCCATTTGCAGTTACGGACCGCTCCCGTTAAGAAACAACCAATCAGAGCTGCGGTCCGTAACTTTGTTTGTGTTCAAAATGTAGAAAAATGTATATAATAAGCGAAGTACACCATGAATCCATTTTCCAAACCATGTTTTTAGCTTGTCCTGAATCACTAGGGTGCACCTATAATAAGTGTTCATATTTGGACTATTTTAGATTGCTTTGGGGGTAGATCTCTAGATCTAGTTCAGACTCATATGAAACTCGTTCACTGAAGGGCGTATTCATTCACTACATTGAACAAATCACATACTCTGTCACATCTCATACTCGAAGGCTATCGGCTTGAGGTTGAGTAATTCTTTGACAGGATGAAATGGTTCAGTTACCCGGTTCACCCAGCTGCGTATGCGCTACTAATAGCGCCGCACTGCTGTGGAGGGAGGAACTTCACTGAACGAGAAATATGAGTCAGTGGATTACGTGAACGAGAACGATTCGTTCACCTAAAAGATTCGTTCAAAAAGAATGATTCGTTCACGAACGACACATCACTAGATTCTTCATAGACATAAACAGAGAGAAGTAGTTCCGGCTACGATGTTCTTCCGCAAGACACAAGCAGTTCTGTTTATTAACCGCTAGAGCGTCAAAAGTTACCGACTGAAGCTTTAATTCAATTTTATTGATTTATGTATTGTTTATGGTAATGTTTCACTAAAACATAAATCAGTACAGTTTTTCTTTCTTTTTGTAAGATTAATAATAATAAGAAATGTTTCTTGAGCAGCAAATCATCATATTAGATATTCTCACTATGAACTAACTATTAAATATGACATTTGCCTTCATAAACACCTCATTTGCTGCTTATTAGTAGTTAGTAAAGTTGTTATTATGTTTAGGCATGGGGTAGAATTAAGGGGAACTAAAATATGTCCATGCATTAATATTCATTAATTAAGGCATAAATATGTGCTTTTTAAGGTAAGTACTAATAAACAGCCACCATGCTAGTACTATGCATGCTAATATGCAACTAGAAGAATTAGTCCCTAAACTAGTGTCTTAACATAAATTTGTAAGGATAATGTGACACTGATGACAATACAGTTTTGACATCACAAGAATTTTTATAAAAAAATATATTGAAACCGTTGTTTTTAATGATAGCTCAAATATACGCAGGCTTAGTGAGCATACAAGTCTTCTCTCAAAAACATAACATTTTTAATTATTTCAACCTTTTGACCACTAGTCTAAAAAATTTTTTATTTTAGTGTAATCAACGAGATGACGAGAAACACAGTGTATGTGTATGCATGTGAAATTCAAATCCCACTCAGTCTTTACAAAGATTTCCTTAACCGCGGAATGATTTTGGATGACAGATCTCTCGGCAAGGATTTCACACTCTTTAAAGAATATGCTCTCTTTCCTCTTTATGTCTTTTATGTGTAGTCTGGCAGCCCTCTTAGGCATGGTTGAATGGTGAAACGTTATTCAGTCTTAAACAGTGTTTATATATATATATATATATATATATATATATATATATATATATATATATATATATATATTTCTCTGCCTTTAAAACTAAATGCAATCACTGTGTGCAACTGGGTGAAGAGGAAACAGTTGTAACAGAGAGGCTGACATCTGCTTCGGCCAATGAAAGTCAACATTCTGCGTGGTTTGAAAAGAGACGTGTTAAAGGTTGGACTGAAAGGTGCCTTTGCATTTGAGGATATTAATATGCATGGTGTGTCACCATGGCAGCAGCAGCAGGGGTTTCTGTTTTATGTCTGGATGGAGACCACAAAAGGGTTTTCTTGTATTAGAGAGAAAGCAGTGCACATGTGGATGCACTCTGGCCAACATCATGAACACATGTGGCTTAAGATCCACTAGGGCAGACAAAACATTTCTTTGTAGGCCAACAGTGTTTGAGGCATTGATAAGCTAATGACTCTGCTTGTTCACAAGAGAACTGTACAACACATCATGCAGCTGTGGGGAGACAAGGAAGTGAGGTTTTGTACAGGAATAACATCCAGTTGATATCGATGAGACTATTTTTAATTAACAAGCTGTTAATTAAATAAGAAGCAGCAATATCTTGTAGGAAGAAATTACTTGTGATTCTAAAGTGCAGAAACTCTTCATAAAACATGAACGACATTCACAATTAGTTAACAGCCATAATACAATGCGGCTCCAAGAAAACAGTATGTTTAGTGTGAAATAATGCAGGGCAGGATATGATTTTCTTCATGATGATGAATTTGGATAGTGAAAGCAGGCCATGATTTGATTGGTTAATATTAGCATGCAGCAGGAAATAAAAGGCTTTTTATAGAGCAGTGGTTCTCAACCTTCCTGTTTCAAATGCCCTCTGATATATTTGCTGTAATTATGATAGTGCTGCTAGTTTTCAAACAGTTTTAATTAACAGAAACTGTGATTGTATCTATTAAATGAATGAGATAATATTTATTTTCTATAATATAATATATTATAATATTCTATAATATTCAACATTTGGATTCTCATGTTTATAAAAATAATTATCAAGAGGAAAACTGCATTTTATATAATTTTAACTGAAAGTAAATTAGGTCCATTTAAATTTCTTTTCAGTTTTAGCATCCTTTTAAAATGATATTTTGCATACTAATTTAGTGGGTGCAATCAATTTAATAAATTAATAAATTATGTATGTCCACCTCCAATACAAGATCACATGGGTGGGTCAAATACATCTATGTCATCTATATCTGTATCTATCCACACACAAACACACACACACACACACACACACAAAATTCCATATTTAAAAATATGTGAAATATCTTATTCAAGTCACTACTAAACAAAACTGTAACCAAACTGTTTAAAGTTATGTGTAATATTTACACAACCTTGCTCATGTCATCAGAAAAGAAAATGTTTCAGAATGCTGAGAGTTATTTTTTTTTTTAGAAAACAAACACCTGTTTCTTTCAATAATGCAGAGTAATTTAATCATGCCTTATAAAACCTGGGAAATGTATTCAGAAAGTCAACATGTTCAATTTTGATTTTGTGTTATTTGTAAATATGCTGTAATCACATTTTTTTTTTTTTTTTTTTTTTTATCCAAAAGTGTGTTTTTGGCGTACTCACCTCTAACTAGCAGCTCAGCTTCTGCAAGCACATTGTCTGCACTGGTCTGAGCACGACAGCCATATTTCCCAGCATGCTTCAGGAGGATGCTCCTGATCATCAGATCTGCTGTGGAGGACTGCTAAATAAAGGGGGGAAAAAGAAAGCACAAAGGAAAACTTTGTGAAGTAAAAAGATAAATAGAGCTCTGTGCAGTGCTTGACACCTGAGCAATGGGCTGCTGCTTACAGCCTCTATTGGCTTGTGTGGATTAAGAGATTCCTGTTTGTTTTAAGAGCATGTGCACCATTATTATCCTCAATCTGGTCTTCTCTGGAAATGAGAAACGCCCTGGGCGAGACTGCAAATAATTCCAGGGTCTACAGGCAGCTCTTTAGTACAGAGGCTTACAGCTAATTTACAGCAAAATTACAGCACATGAATCAGGCAGCTGGGTGCTGCACAACTGCTTAACAAATATGTGCAGACTTTGAGGAATATTCCACTTACTTAGACTAACTATAAAATTACTATTTTCAGACCCACTTTATATTAAGTGGCCTTAACTACTATGTACTTACATTTTAATTAATAATTTAGTACAATGTACTTATTGTGTACATACATGTTTTTAGATTGTACTTATATTTAAAAAAACCGACATGTAATTACATCTGTATTTAATTTCTGTAATTACATTTATAATTACACTGTTGACCCATACTTTACACCTTAACCCACCCTTAAACTTACCCATACCTCCAACCCTCTCCCTAACCTTACCCCATCCCACCTAAATAGCAGCAAAAGTGTTTTACAATACAATATGAACACAATAAGTACATTGTACTTATTTCTTATGTAAGTACATAGTAGTTAAGGCCACCTAATATAAAGTGGGACCCTATTTTCAGATAGACTATTTTCATTAAACATAATTTCCCTAATTTACATTGTCAGTCACTATTTTCCTTTTATTTTTTTTTAGAAAAGTTTAAAATAAATAAATAACTCTATTCTTTTACAATCTGGAGTTATTTAAAATAATAATAAAAAATACACATTAGTCTAAAAGTCTGTAAAAATATGTGGTCCAACTTTATACTGTCCCTAATACCTGTGTACTGTCATAGTATCTAGATGTGTACATAGTATGTAACCAGAGTGTAAGTACACATTGATGCATCGTATCTACAGCTCTGATGTTTGTGTAACTACACATATAACAACCCACTGAATGGTGTGTGCAAGTACGAGTGTGTAACAAAACATTAGTAAAAACACTTTTTTTGTAATGAAAGTACAAATGTGTAAGAGGACTAACAGCACTTTTCCAATATTGGAATTACTGGTATTACAGAGACGCAACCAAATCCAACTCGAGATCCAACTCCTCCCACTTTACATATACCTAAACCTACCCATCACCACCCCCTAGATCCCATTGCCACCCCTAAACCTGCCCATCTCCACCCCATGGATCCAATCCCCACCCCTAAACCTGACCATCTCCACCCCCTGGATCCCACCCCCACCCCTAAACCTGACCATCTCCACCCCATGGATCCAATCCCCACCCCTAAACCTGAACATCTCCACCCCCTGGATCCCATCCCCACCCCTAAACCGGACCATCTCCACCCCCTGGACCCCCCCCCCCCCCCCCAAACCTGCCCATCTCCACCCCCTGGATCCCATTCCCACCCCTAAACCTACCCATCTCCACCCCCTGGATCCCTTCCCCACCCCACCCCTAAACCTACCCATCTCCACCCCCTGGATCCCTTCCCCACCCATAAACCTACCCATCTCCACCCCCTGGATCCCATCCCCACCCCTTAACCTCCCCATTTCCACCCCCTGGATCCCATTGCCACCCCAAAACCTGCCCATCTCCACCCCCTGGATCACATTACCACCCCTAAACCTACCCATCTCCACCCCCTGGATCCCATACTCAAGAGTAAACCTACCCATCTCCACCCCCTGGATCCCATTCCCACCCCTAAACCTGCCCATCTCCACCCCCTGGATCCCATTCCCACCCCTAAACCTACCCATCTCCACACCCTGGATCTCATTCTTTCCCCTAAACCTACACATCTCCATCCCTTGGATCCCATTCCCACCCCTAAACCTACCCAGCTACACCCCCTGGATTAATTAGTTCCAATTACTCTTATATTGTTGGTACAAAATGTAATTATTTGATTCCTTTTACACAAGAACTTAGTGAAGTGAAAAAAGTATTGTTACCAGTTTCCTGTTACACATTTGATCTTACACAAACTATCCCGAGGGCTGTTACATATGTGTAGTTAAAGATATATTAGAGCTGTAGATACTATGTACCTACTGCAATGTGTACCTACACAGTGGTTACATACTACGTACACAATTAGTTATTATGTGAGTACACAGGTATTAGGGACACAATATAAGGTTGGACCATATATATATATATATATATATATATATATATATATATATATATATATATATATATATATATATATATATATATATATATATATATATATATAAACCTATGAATATTCTAGTAATTCTGCCTACTCTCAGTGTGTTTGCTGAGCAGACAGTTTTTTGGGGTTCATGAGAGCATCCTGTGGTAAAAGTGACTCATAAAGTATTATCACTGAAACACTAACAACTACATGAGAACAACGTAAAAATAAATAATTCAGTTTACATGACTAATGCACATAGAGAGATGCACCTTGAGGGTGAAATGACTATCAGTCGGGTCCTTCATTTATAAGCATTTGACTAATAGACATACCAGCTTATTAATATGAAATACTAAATAAAATCTCCACTAGTTCATTTTTAGAGGACATTTTTCACTTTTTACAGAAGTGTGGGTTTTGTTTGATTCAGATTTATACAGTATTGAGTTTATTTTCGGTATAATTCCTTAATTTGAATACAATTTGAATTCAGGTAACAAACAGGATGAAGAATTGTTATTTGAATGTGAAAAATTAGAAAGTAAAATTATTATTTCTCAAATCTCATTTGCATGTTGATGTGGATGAAAGTTTTTCCGAATTTATTGCAAAAAGGACAAAAAAAAAAAAAAAAAAAAAACTTTAATCATCTTATTTTACATGAATTTCTCGCTAAACAACCCAAACACCAAGTTAGTTGCTGTGCCAATTAGCAATTAAATCCATTGTGAGCTAATCGAAAAATAAAACCTCCTAAACCCTGGCTTACACTGAACTTGAATGTGTAATAGTCACAGTTCCATGGCAGATTGGTGCTCAGTGCTCCTGTGAAGGAACCAAAAGATGTTGTCAGCCGCAGGGAATATGGCTATAATCTGATAGTAAGAGGACATAAAACGGTTTGAACTTAATTGTGTCAACTGCAGATGGTGCTGA
>NC_068400.1:382747-404375 GCF_023724105.1 Carassius gibelio
TGCTTTTTCTCTGATCATTCTCTGTCACTTAGGCTATGAGATTTTGTAGTCAGTCACTTTATATAAATCTCTACATAACATACAATTGGCCCCTGAAGAACTGCTGTATATGTTATCAAAAGTAATAATAATAATAAAAAAAATGTAAAATTAAAAAATTGCCACTGCAACTATACTTAATATGTAGTATATTTGTGTTGTTTTCCAGTGGAAAAAAATATACAAGATATATGTATATGAGAAGCGAAATTGCATAAAAATATTAAGACTGTTAAATTTTTCAGACAATGCATCTTGAATATAAGTATGTTTTTTTTCTTGCTTGTTTTCTAAACTTAGTGAGATCTTTACATAAAGCATCTTAATCTTTAAAAGCAAAAGATACATTATCTGACAAAACGTAATGTCTAAAGCAATGTGTAAAACTAGCTTTAAGGATGTTTGGATAATTTTACTGGAAATAAAGAAGTGTAAAGTAAAGAATCAATTATAAAGTCAGCAAAAGGGGTTAAACTCATTGTGAATGGGTTCTACCTTAGAGACAACATAACATTTCTGCATTTTGCAAAGGCCATTAATTTACAAATAAATGATCGATACCTGAAATCTCCTCATGTCTCGGGGGTTCCCTGCTGTCTTCAGACAATTTTGATTGCACTTTAGGAAAAACTTCAAGAAAAATCTGTGGGAAACACACACACACACAAAGAAAAAACAAACAAACAAAATGTAAGCCACATATGTTTTATTCCCATTTACATTTAGTCGTTTAGCAGACACTTTTATCCAAAGTGACTTACAAATGAGGACAATGGAAGCAAACAAAATCAACAAAAAAGTAATAATACACTCTCAGGAAAAAAAAGGTACAAAAGCTGTCAGTGGGGCGTTACAGGTTTGTACCTTTTATGTACTAATATGAATCTTTAAGGTAACAATATGGACTTTTGAAAAAGTACCGCCCCAGTCACAGCTTTTGTACCTCTTTTTCTGAGAGGCAAGTGCTATGACAAGTCTCTGTTAGCCCACGTACTAATAGCCACATTCTGTATTAATTGTAAAGGCTTGTTAGAAGTGGCTGGAAGACCAGCAAGGAGAGCATTGCACAAGGTGTTGTGAAGCATGCTCCGAAAGAAAGGGCCTAATTCTAGATATTGTTGGTAATATCTAGCTGTTTATTTTAAAGCCATTTTTGTTTCGTTTTCTATGACATATATTGTACAGCATGTTGGGTCAACTCTCCAAAGTAAATTCTAAGTCCTAAAGCAAAACTAATTCACTCTCTCCACCACTCCACTCACACACTTGTATTGACAGAAGAAGAAGAATTTTCATATAGTTAGATTTGTCAAAAATAATTTTCTAGACAGAAACCACAGGACTAGTCCATCCCATAATCAGGATGAATTGTTTATTGTTTCAATAATGTCTGAGATCGAACTGGCATGCTTGCAAAAATGTTTTTAAAATAAACATTTTAAACCCCATAAACATTGCATCTGAACCATTGTCATGCAACCATCTTACTTGTATCTTACAACATGGCTGTCATGGTTTTGTGTGCTGTTTCATGCCCGACCCATGCTACACATACCATTCTTTTCACTTATCAACTTTTTAGTCCTTAATGAAATCATAGAGCACAGCTGCAAGCAGGCAAATTAAAGCACATCGAAATGCACACATTAGTCACTCCCCCACTCACTTAGCATGCAAATCTCTAAGCCTCACTGCCTTGCATCTTCTGCCATGTATCCATTCACTGCATCATAATTAGACTCATCTTGCATAAATAATTAGGACCCCTGGAAAACCTTGCAACTTCAGCACAAAACCGCTCTATCTTTGTTTTGTCATAAGTAAAGGTTTAATGATAACAATGCAAGATTTGCACTGTTGTGGTGTCTAGATTTCTTGGAGTAAAGTCTTCAGAGCGGGCCAATGCTAAATATTTAGAACTGAGATGATTATATATGCATTGTTTTCATATATATTTTTTATACATAGAAGTTACATACAAAAAAAAAAAAAAAAAAAAAAAAAGAATTGACATATAGATTATATAAAAGTGTTCAGTAAATAAATACATAAACAAACATTTGGTTGATATTAAATACAATTAAATACAATACACTACAATACACTAAACTCTAGACAATCCGGACTAAAATGTGTCAGATTACTTTTTGAAAGTTTGAAAGAATGGCATTTATTTGAAATACAATTTTTTTTTAAAACTTTGTAAAGATTTCTACTGCCATTTTTGGTCAATTTAAATGCATCCTTGCTGAATAATAGTATTAATTTATTTCCTTTTTTTTTTTACTAAACTTTTAAATGGTACTGTATAATGGTTTCCACAACAATATTCAACATTCATAATAATATTAAATGTTTTAGATCGTCATATTAGAATGATTTCTGAAAGACCATGAAAGATTGTGAATTCTGAAAGATCACACCGAAGACTGGAGTAAAACCAGCTTTGCCTTTACAGACAAATTATATTGTAAAATATAATAAAATAGGAAGTAGTCCTTTTGAATTGTAATAATATTTTACAATATTAATGATTTTTTTTTTTCACATATATGTAAAAAATAAAAACTCTTAATGATTCCAAACAACCCAAATAAAATATGGCATAGTTTTGATACTATTACTGTAATTATATAGACAAAATGAATACCTTTTAAAGAATGAGTAGGTATTTCCAATCATTACATTCTGATCATTTTGATTCATGAATCATTTTGCCATTTCTTTGCGGATTAACTC
This sequence comes from Carassius gibelio, assembly GCF_023724105.1. Taxonomy (NCBI): domain Eukaryota; kingdom Metazoa; phylum Chordata; class Actinopteri; order Cypriniformes; family Cyprinidae; genus Carassius; species Carassius gibelio. The sequence continues at coordinate 385,526 of NC_068400.1, forward strand.
TAATAAAATGTTATCTTGATGGCTAAAGTTGGTCACAATTTAGAAGAAAATTGAGTATATGCGATATATTGAACACCTGAATTGTAAGTAATATCCATTAGTGGACAGACTGTTGACTACATACTGAAACAAAAGCTGAGAGAGACTGCTGATATTCAGAACCATCACTCATCAGCATTTCCCCTGTCCATCTCACATCCCTCCCATTCCGTCTTAGAAAAACAAAACAGTGTCATGACATAGAGCGAGAGGGGGAAGGAAAATTAAGAAACCAGATGTGCAGCATCGAAACACTGACATGCTGAAAAGTTTGAGCAGCAATACATCAACGACTGTATGCCACATGTGTGTGAGAAAAGACACTCGTCTGCACAGAAATTCAGTTTTATATCACAGCAACATATTCAACCCAACACAACATTAAGAATGTAATCTTGAAGACACAAACCATGAAGTATCAGAACTATTTATAGCCATAATGTAACCATAATAACTGATTTCAAAATTTTGTATATACACATATTCCCATTCTGTATCTATTGGATTCATCATCAACTAATCAATTCAAAAAACATACAACAAAAAGGGGGGTAAAATCTGGTGTCGAATTGTGTGCTGTAGGTGAGGATTGTGGGGGAGCCTCTGAGGGGTTTTGGGTAGCAGAGGTTAGGGCTGGTCATAAATACTCTGGGCTCCCAGAATCCCTAGGCAGACTTTGGGGCCAGACTGGTCGAGGGGTTAACAGGGCACGTTCCCAACCTCTGACCCCACTAACAGGGCACACATAGAGGCTCTAAAAATCAATACCTCCATCACCACATACCACACCAGGACCTTTCGCACGTGCTTCCACAACTAAGAAAAATAAAAGCAACCAACCAAAAGATTGTCTCTGGACTATAAAAAAAAAAAAAACACATTACCAATGAATTTTATTATCAGTATGACAATTTAAGTGACAAAAAGTGAAAAACTAACACTTTCATATTCGCTATCATAAACCTGAGTTGGTATGACTTCTACATGTGCAAATACTGATAATGAATATTTTCACAGTTTTATGTTTCATTTGAAGCAAGGGAATCTGAACTTTTAAAAATAAGAGTTCACATGCATGTTCATGTCACAAATTTGCTCATTTGATTCGCTACTTAGAAACTACACAGAATCTTAACTATTTTATATTAATTTAACAAGATAAGTGTTCTTTGATTTGTAGTCGTTATGGTCCTAATCTGTGAAAACTCTTTCACTGACCATCTATGACTAACTAAGCACTATAAAAAGTGCCACAAGAAATACTAGTTAACTAGCGCTTTCCCTTTAGTTAAACATTTTCATTTCTTATTTTCCCCCCATGCTATGTTTTAATTTTGTTTCTGTGAATGCTAATGCATATTTTCTGTAAAGCACTTTGTAAACACAGTAGCAAAAGGTGCTATTCATATTTTTCAGTCACATGATTATTTGCCTCATTTTCCATGTTTTATGACAATCAGTGGGGCAAAGAAATGGCAGTGAATACAAAAACATGAAGAAAGATCCTTAATTTTTTTTTTTTTAAGTTGATCACTGAATTTGACCCTGCCTATATAGTATACTATCTATCTATCTATCTATCTATCTATCTATCTATCTATCTATCTATCTATCTATCTATCTATCTATCTATCTATCTATATATATATATATATATATATATATATATATATATATATATATATATATATATAAACAACAACATGTAGCAAATAATAACAAATTAATTTATATAGAAACAAATTATACTTTTAGAGCTTTATAAACAATTAAATAAATAAATAAACAAATTAATTAATGAATTAATTAATTCCTGAATTTAGAAATATCTGTTATAATGCTCAGTGCTTGCCCCGAGTATGTCTGTGTAAGCGCAGATTTATTTAGCTAATGCAGAAAATAAAAAGTGAAATTTCTGCACAAGCTTTCATCTTTGTGGGGAAACAAAGGCGGGGCAATATGCATGAATACAAGAGTGGCAGATAGGAGAAAAGAAGGAAAATATGTGTGCTTAATTAGCCAGTAATGATGGGATCTGACAAACAACATCTGTTTTCAAATTGGGAGTATGTTTGTATGTGTGTGTGGGGATTGAATGGAGTATGCCAGCACTCATTTTACTGAACATCTCAAACAGAACAGCTTGATGTGAGTTTAGAGAACAAAAAAGAAGCATGCAGCTTTCAAAAAAAAACTTTTACTTTTGTAATGCACTTTATTTTATCACACAGATATTAGAGAAAATGTTTAATTACCAGCCTTGCCATCCAGTCATCTTGAGCTATTTTAACTATAAATGCCAGTCCGATCAAATTTACCCTCTGCATCATATGCTGTCATGGGTAGAGATATATATGTCAGCCTGTGTGTGTGTGTGTGTGTGTGTCTGTGTGTGTGTGTGTGTGAAGACACTGGTGTCTTAAATTTCACTAATGAGTTAATGATGCCCCCTGGTGCTAGCCTGGCCCCTCTGTTTGTTTGTGTGTGTGTGTCTGCTTGTCAACAATCTGGAGGAGATCCAGAAGATTTCATCCTCCAAGCTAAAATCTGTATGCCCCATCATCCCACTTTCTCTGTGGAAATACATTCCTGTTTTTTGTGCATACTGCATGTTTTGGGATATATTCATCAGAACAGATGCGCTGAATTAGTTTACATCATTGACGTATTCTAAATCACAATGTAGTCTCATGTGTGTGCATATGTCTATGTGTGTGTGTGTGATGACTCTGTCCGGACTCAGGTCAGGGTTGATAGGGCCATTGACAGCTTCCCAGCAGGCCTGCTGTGAGACCTGTCAGTCTCCCTACTATTTTCTTCGTCCCATTCTCCTTCAACACAGTTCCTCCCTCTCGCTCCCCCCTCACTCCTGTCTGCATGTGTACACATTTGCTATGGATTAGCCATGGACATTATATTTTAACACCATAGGCAGCACTAGACCCATCTGCATGTTCCTCACAGCAGTTACAGAAATCCAAATAAAATCCAAATCCAAATCTAATTTAAAGCACATAGACCGCAACCAAGGTTTAGAAACATTAACACTTTAAAATATGATCCAGAAAAATGGATGCAACCAGTGCTAAATTTCATTGTTCTATAGCAGCTACCATTTGTTGGGTTTTGTTGCTGCTGCCGAACAAAAATTTCCCTTCAGGAACGGTTAATTGTCTTTCTATTGATCCAGTTGTTTTGCACTCCCCTGGGCTTGATTAGCAAACCAAGAGGGGACAGATGGTACCATTCCTATTACTGTTACCCCCTACCCCCCACCCCCCCCACCCACCACCACTACCAAAATCAGAGTATTCATTGGAGAGAGAACTAGACATGTGAATGAAATGTTATGCCAGAACAGTCTTTGAAGCAACAGCCAACAAAAGAGTGTTAAAATATTTTTTTTGAGTCAACATCCTCGTTGTACTACTGTCGCTCTTAAATTTGAGAGCCACGTAGCGTTTTTTGTTTTTATTGTTGTTAACTTATTGCCTTTTTTTTTAATTGATCAATTCTGAAATCAGGATTTCATTATTTCAAAGGTTATGTTAGTACAGTACACATTAGTAGTTAAAATAGAGGACTGGTATTTATAACTATATCCAAATTCTGTGGATATATTGCAGTTTACTAAATTAATAGCAACTTCTTTTCAGCAATCTTTAGAACAAAATTTGGAAACAGTTATGACAAAAGAAAACAAACAAACAAATAAGCATACCAATCCATCAGCCTTAATTATACTATTGGCAAGATTATACCATATTGATTATTTAAGTTTGTTTCCACAAAACCCACTGTGGGATTGATATCCTTTCAACCCTCTTTCTTTTCAACAGCTCTTTTTCAACCCCCACTGGTCATACAAATTCATTTATTGAACCTATGTGGAACTGACTTGCTAAACCTCAAGCTGTTAGCCATACAGCTGAACTTTTACCACAAAGGCTGGATACCAAAGCTTCAAAAACATTTATTATCTTTATTAGTGCTTCTCTTTTATTTACTAATTAGTGTTTTTCCTTTGACAAAAGTTTCCTAATCAAATTTAGACATCCAATTTTCTTAAGACTTAAACAACTGAAAAAAAAAAAGTTAAATTCTTATATAGTTTTTACAAATGATGGTTATGGTTTGGTTCCTGATTTATATTAGTATGCTGGTTTAGCCAGCATACTAATATACGCCAACCAAAATGTTTATTATCATCCTTATTGCCAACTTGCCTGAGAAATTTTAAAAATAACAGCTTTCATCTGCAGGATCAAAGTATGTGGCCAAAGCACACTGGTGGTATTGATCAGTCATGGACTGTAGGATTGACTAAGTTGGTCTCTAAATCAATTTAATTCTAACATAGGCACAAGCACATGATAAGACATAATTACAAACCAACTAGCATAAGTAAAGGTTTCAAATGTGCCAAAATTAGTATGAAATATAACATATGGACAGGTAATGATACAAAGCTAGGCTGTAAACTCTGGCAGCAAGAAGAACCAAGAGGAGATGTGGGGCTTAATGTGACAAAAGCCTCCTTCAGGATCAGCTGAGAGCCATTCTCTCCCTTTCTGCTAATAACTGGATTAGTTGCGGAGGCAGAAAGGGGGTGGAGAGACAGACAGACAGAGCAGCAGGTCCAAACAAAACGGACACAGATTAAAAAAGGAGGGGGGTGTAGGTGCTTTGGGATCACAATTCCCACATGCATTGGGGAGGTATCCTGATGAGACTGACTAATTATATCAATATTTGGGAAAAAGGTTGTAGGTGGCAACAGAAAATGAGAGAGTGAAGGTTAAATCATGTAGAATTTAGCACAATATCCATTTTTCCATATTCATGATTTTTAAAATGGTGCACAATACATTTGTTTACTTCTGCCAAAACTGAGAAGTACAGTATCATAATGCACAAATGATGTAATGTATAAGCTACAGGGAGAGAGAAAAAAAGTGTGTATCATCACTGAGCATGGCTGTTTAAAACCACTGTTTTATTGAAACTCTGGGTAAATCTTGCCATGTTTGGAGAATAAATAAATACAAAAAACAGGACAGAGAGAGACATAGAGAGAGAGGAGAGAAGAACCAGAGAGAAAATTATAAAAACAGCTGTGGTGCTAAGGAATTCTGGGAAAATCTAAGACAAATGTCCATTTTTTCCTTTCTTGACTTGAGAAAGACAGCGCAGATCCTCAGAGATGCTTTATAAACAATGTTAGCTTGAACAGGATATCACGCAAGATCTGATCATAAAGGAAACTATATTATCCATATCTTTTAACGATAGCTTGTGGTAGCCAGGTTGTGGAAGAATGAGTTTATGGGGCATTTAAGAGTTTCTTTATGTATAGGAAAAGGAGAAAATGAGCAAAAAACTGACCCTTTCTAAGCAAGGGGGGAGGGATAAAGAAGGACAGTTTTTTTTCAGTCTCAAAACCCTAATCACTACCTAAAAGTGAAATATTACTGATATTTCTTACATACAGACTAAACTGGTTTTGTCCCTGAGAGAATTCATTGGGCCTAGTTTTAATATGCTAGTCTTAGGGTGATAAACCATGGGCCTTATTTTTCTCTTATCAGAATTCAGCTCCATTGAGTTCCCTCAAAATGATTATATCTCAGGTTTTTCTTCCCTTTAATCAAATGAAATAGAAGTAAAATAGACTGTGGACACTGTGCACAAATAAATCATTCAAACATGTTCCTGTTTGAGTCAAAAAGAAAAGGTTTGTTACCAGACTTACCTGTCAATGATGACAGGGTCAGATGGTGTCTCATTACGATTGCCGCAGCTTTTTTTCTCACAGCAGCGACTTTGTATGAAAAAGAGAAGATAATGAATGATTAAAACTTGCTGCATAAGACTACTACAATTAAAGCAGTCAAGCAATATGTCACAATGATTGTGAATGATCAAGCTCAATCGGCACTTCTAAAGCTACACACACAAACATGACCCTATACAGAGCAGACAACCCACACACACACACACCATCGGAGGACCTCCTGTCTGTTCATGGGCACTTCCCCACTCCTACCCACCCCCTCACCCCCCACCCCTCATGCACCACGCCACCAGCATAACAAAAGTGCCCCCCCCACCCCTGGCCATCTGCCTATATGCTTTCTCCTTTCACCCACCCCACAGCCCCCCGTCAGACAGAGTCACTCCCCAGCTGTGTAGCCTGCCCTCTGCACCCCCTTCCCCATCAGCTCTGTTATTAACCAGCTGTGAGCGCCCACTCTGGCATCTGCTGGCTACACAATGGGGGCAGAGCCAATTCTGACTCCCCCTCTGCCCTCCCTAATTCTGTCCTCAAGCCTGAGGTCACTGCTCACCCCCGTCTCTTCTGTCTCCTGTGACACTTGCTGTTCCTCTTTTTCTCAGCCCAGCTACCATGTACTCTTTATAGACATGAACTTATTCTGTATAGAAAATGTGTATTATTCATCATTTTGTTAATGATTAGCATTTAGCATCGTCTGTGAACATCAGTGCAGGCTTGCAGTTTGCTTTTATCAATGCTAGGTGAAATTGTTGTTTAAAAATTCAATCATTTCAAACGGTAACCACAAAAATTCCCCCATGCAGATTTTGTTTGTGGTTGGTCACGAATTTGCCACACTGACCAACAGAAAGCCGCTTAGTTTAAAAGTGACCTCATTTCCATAACGTGACTGCGCCTTTAGAGTGAAACTGACTATAGAAATTAATTTTTGGTTGGTTGAACATACAGCATATTTTCCTGAAGTATTGCTTTTAAAGGTCTAGGGATTCAAACACAGAAGCCATTACTGCTATTATGAACGTGTGACCCAAGACAAGAAAACATGTACATTTTACTGGATTAATATGGGGATGTTCTGAGCAAATGTTTTCTGCAAGGGCTGAAATCAGTCCTAAATCAATGTAACTCAATATTCTGTAGAGTTGTAACATAGATCTAACATTTCCAATATGTGTGTACCTTCCCTTAATAATGAGAGTTTGTGGTCTTGTACTATGATAGCTAATCATGTTAACATTACTTATGCTAAAAAAGCAAGAATCTTTCATTGAATATTTTCTAAAATATACTTTTTTTCTCAGTATGATGAACAGTTTAATAATCTGAACAACTTTTCCCACTATAAAGAACCTTTTGCACATTGGTTCCAACCATTGATGCCAATAAAGAACCTTTATTAATAAGAATGTAGGTAGACTGATGTAAAGTATGGGTCGGATTTGCTGCAAGTTCAAAAAAGCTCAAACAAGTTATCCCCCTTAAATGGCACCTTGCAGATCAACAGATTTAATTTTATTTTTTCTCACCTGCACATGACCTCATGAGTAAGCAGAACACGGCACATTTCTGGATTCTTGTTCTGTCCCTCGTATGATATAGGCTGAACCATGTAAAGCACAATTAAAAAGAGGTTATCAACACATTACAGAGCAAAACTAAGAAAGTGTTTCTTGCGGCTAAAAGAAGAAGATGCTTTACCTGTTTAGTGACAGAATCAATGAGACGTGCATAAAGATCTTGTTCTGTGCGAACACCTGTGAACAAAAACAACAAACAAACCTTGTTAATGCCTTATTCTTAACAGATGTTGATACAGACACTACTTAAATTTGGAACCACATTGCCATTGGATTAAACAGTATGAAAGTGTAGAATATGTTATTTCTTTGATAAGAAAACAAAAATAAAAGTGTTAAATGTCCATTTAACATATAATATGATCACATAATTATTGCTTTTTTGCTCTGCAAAAATTCAATGTTGAATGCTATATGTCCCAACAGAATGATTATATTTGTGGACAAGAAGATACATGTGATGAGAAATGTTGAGCATACCATTACTATAGAGGAGCTGGAGTTTGTAGTGAGTTCCATTATTGGTCTTTTCCCCCGTCTGCTCCTTAGAAGAACAACAAGGTCAGACATGGAAAGAACAAAGAATTTTGATCACACAGAATTAGCATTTAATCAAGCATACAGGAGTTCATGATTGATTAATGTCTACAAATCACATCTATACTACTGCAGTATACAGTTTTAATGAGTTTGGTGCATTTACCACTCATAAGCGAATTGCATTACTGCCAAACATTCCATTTGCATCTCTTCTCAGTTTAACCATCGGGGATGCAGGTAACTGTTGTACTGTAATGTAAAATGCAACTACATGCATTTTTTTATTACAGTATGTGATGTGATACTGTAAACTGAGGCCTTACCATTACCATTACTGTAAGTGTGATTTTGTAATTTTCGATAACACACTGAAGAGATTATAAACATTAAATTCACCACTTACTTGTGAAAATAGCATTGAAGTGAATAGAGAAACTATAAAAAAAATATCTAACTTTACTTTTAGGCATCTGATGTGTAAGAGTGCAAGAATGGCTTCTCTCATTTTCCTGCAATTCAAATATTCCTTATATTCTGTTTGTTTTATAAAGTTTTGTTTTCTCTCGCCAAGCTCAAGCTTTAAATCTATGTTAAACTGTAGGAAACATAATCAGAAATCCAATAATATTCAATTATGTGAATCATGTTATAGAATATACCTTATCCTGCTCCACAAAGTCAACAAATGCTGTCCTCTCCACTTCCACAGGCTGTCCATTGCGGTCATAAAGTGCCAGAACAAAATGGAAGAAGTTGGACTTTCTGAGATTGGAGGGAGGCTGCTTTTCAAAGTGAGCACGGGATAAAGCCAATCCACTATGGATGTAGGGTTTGCAGAATAAAAACAGATGATTTATTTATTCATGTTTTTCAATATAACTGACCATGGTATAATACAATCCACCAAATTCAACATACAATTCTTAATGCATGTCTCCGACAAGATATAAAAAATTAAAAACATCTCTATTGGAGCCACAGTCCACTGATTCTAGTAATAAAAATGTTTGCTTGTGTCTGAATTTGTAAAACCTTGTCTTGTTGAAGACAGTACTTATTTAAGCCTAAAAAAAGTTTATTTTGAGCACATAGTCATGATTAAAATATTAGAAATAGCCTATATAATTAAGCAACTGTCTTTTTCATATTTTATTAGTTGCTTTCACCAAATTCTATTACAGGTTCTTAAATTGTTTTAAAAATTAAAGGATAAAAAAAAAAAAAAAAACGTTAGCATCAATGTGATATATCACACGTTTTGTCATAAGGACACACTTGAACCACCCAAATGTAGCCATCAAATCAGGTTTTCAATGTTGTAATTTTTCTAATAATATATAACATTAAAATAAAACATATAACTATAACATTTGATGAAATAACTCGTGACATCTCAAAAAATCGTAAAAAACTGACAGCTAATTACGAATGTATTCCTATAGATTTATATGAAACAACTAACAAGTTTCGATGGTTGCCTTTTCCAAAGGCACCAATGGTCTCTGTAATCTGGGCCGTTGACATAGATTAATTTATGTAATTATGAAATCGAAAAATAAATACTGAAATCGTAGATTCGTGTCTTTTCGGTAGCCTAATACTTAGGATGATTATTAGAAGTGTAATTATCACCACTATAGTCTGCTTTTAATTATATGATTTTGAATTCCTCAAAATAAAACTATTCAGTTGTGTATAGCCTAAATTCTTTGATACTGGATTAAATGTATGCTTAAAGATAATTAGGCTATGTTACACTTCAAGTGAGCAAGTAGTAATGAAAAGGAAAGAAGAACGACAAACAATCGCCGTTCAAGTGACGTGCTCAAACGTTTTAAGTAATATCATCGTGACACAAAACGGGTTTCATTGTATTGTCTTGTTTGCCTCTTTCACTCGACTCGTGACTCTGTCACCTCAAGCTATTGACAAGAGCACTGAAGGCTGAGATCCGAAGCTATAATCTCCGGTGTCATTTTACGTTCACCGCCACAGAAGAGCCTTACCTGTTGCTAGATATTTTTGCAACGTTGTAGAAAACAAAACACTCTTAAAGTTAATGATTCTAAATACAAAAAGAAACCATACACGTGCATGTTACATTTGGTAGATACATATTCTGATAGCCTAACTCATAACTTCGTTTAGGCTAATAGGCCTATTTATTTTATTTTTAATTCATGTTCTGTTCTTTTGGATGGTAAATAAACAGTTTAACATTTGTGTTGTGTGTTATTTCTAAGGATGCACAGTTTATGAAGAAATATTTTTAGACTTTAGGTGGTGTTTTTACATGTAAAGATTTTTTTTAGTGTAGCTACATCAGTGCAGAATACCCTACCTCTGTGCCGCTATGTTTGCATCAATAACGCCGACATTCCGCACCCAAGAACGAACAGGATCCATTTCTTCTTCAAAAGTTCCAACTTTCAACCCTCGGATGTTTCTTGTCGGGTGATCTTGACTCCCAAACATTTAAAACAAAATTGCAATAACAGGGCAGCTTCTTGTGCAAAAGCACTAGCCTTTACAAAGTCGAAATATTGTGGAAATTCTGCTTATCACTTAGTAGGTTTAATGATTTTCTCAATTTTAAGATTAGACTGCCGGCATTCTCTGAAATAGTCCATGAAATACCCCGTGCTTCTTTTTGGAAACTGTTTGGAAACTTGCTTTCTTGGCGTAGATTTTTCCTTCTTCAATACCCATTCAAACTATAGTCCGCTCGTTCACCTGTACAGGAGCAACATTCACTTACCAAACAAAGTCGGCCGATAAGCTATGCTTCTACAAATAAACCCACTCAAGAAAGTTAAAACATCCACAAATTGCTCTGAAGATGTTGTCTGCTCTGCCGATTACCTTGTAATTGCTGAGGATGCTTATCGTACCCGTTCAAAACCATGAGAACGTGATGATGCTGGGAGAGTCTACTGGGACCCATACTATCTGCCAGAGCTCCAAAAAAGAGGAGGGGCGAATCCGTATTTGGAATACTGAAAAGTCCCCCTTTTTTGACGTTCTTGCAGTAATTCACTGTTTGTTGGAATATGCAAAGGACATAGCATAGCAAATGAATGTTTCATTTATTTATGTATTTATTTTTGACCTATTTCAGTTACATTTTCATTAAATGTCAATTCGTTGGACTAGCCTATTCAAAGCACAGCACTAAATTACTACAAATAGGACACATCTTATAAATAGCTGTAGGATTTTAAAACAACATATATATATATATATATATATATATATATACACATACATACATACATACACACACACACACACACACATACATATATATATATTATATATATTGTTGGGTTTATGATTTTTTTCTGAATTATTTTGTGTAAGTAAATTCATCTATTACAAAGAAAAACGAATATTAAATGAGTCTGAACGGCTGACATCTGCTGGTAGAAAGCAGCAGACGGCCAAAACAATGAGATTTTTCTGAACTTTTTTAAGACCATTTCCTCTCTGTAAGAAGAAGCTTTTCCATCTTTTCTTGCTACTGGATAGGGTTATTGTCTGTTCGTGGGGCTCAAATAACTAAACAATGAATGTGAGCCCCCCCACCAAACACCACCACCCGGCTTATACCAACCATCTGCCAGCACGCCTCGGAGTCAGCTGTTCACCCTATTATGTGACCTGTTGCGGAATCCATGTACACTCTGCAACGTAGCCTACTCACTGTTTCACTAGCCGCACCACTACTAGGCCTACATTTGTATTTCATATGAAAATAATAATAATAATAAAAATAATATGTTGTTTCGTAATCGATAATAAATATTTCTTAATTTCGATTTTTCGAAAAGCTGGCGCAGCATCGGGGATCTGATATTTTACCCATTATTTTGAAAACTTGTAGCCTTCTATTTGCTTAATAGAATATAGGTTAAATATGAGGCTCCATCCATAACCACAACACAAACCTACCCCTTGGGGCAAGCAAAGGAAACTTTTAGCAGATGTTTTACGTGAATACGCGCACCCGTGCACCATAATTGTCAATATTTCTCAAACGCCATTTATTTACTTGGTCTACATTAATATGCATTAGATAAGCATTTTAGGCAAGCTATATTTCATTCTAAGATTTAAAAGACGTGACTTATAAATATTGTTAGTTGCTTATTAGCCTACTTGATCATTATAAAGCTGGTAGGCTATAGGGCTAGGCTACCTATTCAGATAGTATTTCCAGAGATATATAATGTTTTGCCATTGGTGTTGAGTTACATAGGCTACATGCACTTGAAGAGCTCCATGTAGCTGGGTCTAGAAAATGTGTAATTTAGCTAATTGAAACTTGTTTTAATACCAAAAAGTGCTTTAATAACTGATAGGTCTTTTTAATATGGCGTCATTTTCTGTGAGGAATGATCGAGAAACGTTCAGCCCATCCCCCTGTCTCAAGTGAAGAATGTTGTGCAAATCTTAGTGAGATTAATTAAAACACTAAAACAACTTAACGTGTCTCAGTTGTAATAATATATTAATGTTTTGTATGTTTATGTTTTCCAACCACGTAAATAGTCTACCCGATAAGGCTGTCAAATTTCCTAAGATAATTTTTTGTGCAGTTACATTTATGCATTTAGACGCTGTTTCTTGGGAAATGAACCCACTAACTTTTTCGCTACTGACGCAGTGCTCTAGCACTGAGCTACAGTAACACATATCATGTCTTGAAGAGCAAGAGTCATACTCTAAGCGAAATTAGGCTAGTTAATATAATGTTAATATAAATAAAGTAGGCTATAATATCAGGAAACAGGCAGCAAAGTTAGCTAAGAGTTATAGTATCCATCCATTCAGAAATTATTTTCTTAATTCGTAAGGCACTGCATGCAAAAGTGATTCCTTTGGTTGAGTTTTATTCCAGTGACCTAACTTAGCAGCAAATTATCTTATGTTCCAAAACAGGTACAGATCTGTAACTTCACAATTTAAAGATAGCCTATTGCTTGTCAATTTAATTTCTTGATTAGCATTAATGGGGAATTTTATCTTTACAAGAATGCTCATTTACACGCACATTTTCTTAGACTAAACTCTCCAAAGCGTTAAACAACATCATGCACTCATAGTTTTTTCCGCTCTTATGCATTTTTCAACTCGTTTATTTATGTAGCGCTATTTAAGATACACACTACACACTGTTTCAATGTAGTTTCACAGACATACACATTGTTAATATTTTGTTAATATAGGTAGCCTATACATTACACAGTTTACAGAATAGCGACAGATCAGTTTACATTTGGAAACGACATAAACGATCAAACAGCTGAGAGTTTTTTTTTTTTTCGTTCCTCGGTCGACATAAAGGGTTCATTAAACGTAGAACCTAACAAAATACTATTTGAACAATGAATTGTAGCATTTCGACAGAGAACTAGTATAAAGTCCTTATGTCCACAATTTGTACTTAGGTTCTATTGAAGATAGAGTGTTTTGTACAGTGCTAGAACTGTCACTGGTGTCCCTTAAAAAATTACGCCCTGCAGAACTGCCCTTGTTAAACAGCCACGTGGACAGCACCCTCCTACCTCCACTGTCTACAGCTCCTCCAGAAGCCTGCGATCGGTGATTGAGCGGCGCCTCGTGGTACCACCGCAGAGAGGCACACTCAGAGCCGAATCCCTGACACTTTTCGAGAAACTATTGAAACTTACTTATATATTAACTTGTACTTGAAACTTGTACTGATATATTATGTTATGTAAAACATATTAGCCTGAATGCACTGTAAGTCGATTAGCGTCTGCTAAATGCATACATGTATTAAAATTTATTTATTTATATAAAGTATATAGAGAGAGTGAGACTTATTTCCTGTTCCAATACATAGCTGTCTTTTGTGCACTTCAGCAACTCATTGACATAACCCTTAATCTATAAAAAAAAAAAAAAAAAAAAAAAAAAAAAAAACAAGTTATAAAGTGTACAATATAGCACAATTAAATCCTTATATTATAATCACATTGCACTTGAATCAAGATAAAGGTAATCTGCCGATTGTCCTGCAGGTGACTGCATCTTCAATGCACTTAGGGCTTTGCGATTACTCCAGGGCTGCGTTTCCCAAAAGCATCGTAAGCCTAAATTGATCGTAAAAACGATCGTACGGTTGATCTTAATATTACGGTCTGTTTCCCAAAAGCATCGTAGCTTAAGTAGCACTTGAAAATCTTCGTAGATCTACGAGTGCTCTGGAGTAATCGTACATCCCCAAGTGCATCGTAAGAAGACAGATTTATGAGGACACCTGCTGGACAACCGGCAGATTACACTTATCTAGATTTAACACACTGCAACACGAGTAATATAATAATTTTGATTGTACTTTATTGAACACTTTATTGTACTCGTTTTTTGTTTACATGAATTTATAAATGAAATAAATAAAAAGGGGAAAACAAGATAAAAAAAAACACATCTAAATAAAATGAATGAACAAAAAAAAAATAAAATCATAAAAGAAGTAATGTGGGAAATTTGCTTCAAAGACTGGGCAAAATAGGAATGAATTCAAAAAAATCTGTCAATGACTTGCTGACGTGCACGAAAACCAGCCAAGTATTGGGCATTTCTTGGTTGGCCATGTGGTCCCATGCCATCTTCGTCCTCCACATCCTCCTCCTCCTCCTCCACCTCTTCATCTTCCTCCCTGTTAAGTAAGGGCACTCTCATCTGCACTGCAATGTTGTGCAGCATAGCTGTTACTATTATTACTGCACAGCACTTTTGTGGAGCAAACAAAAGACCACCGCTGGACTGGTGAATTGCCCGAAAGCGCATCTTCCACCTCCCTATTGTGCGTTTCACAATACTACGTGCAACACGGTGTGTCTCGTTGAAATTTGTCTGCCTGTTATTCATAGGATTAGCCACAGGCGTGAAGAGATATGGCCTCAGTGGGTAACCACTGTCCCCAAGCAGCCTCCACTGTCCCTGTAAGTTTTGTGCCTCCTGACCAACAGATGAATTGGTGAACATGAAGGAGTCGTGTGTGCTTCCGGGCCACCTTGCCACAATGTCTGTAATCGAACCCTTATGGTCACAGATCACCTGGCAGTTGATAGCTGCATAGCCTTGAGGCATATATATACATGGCCATCCACAGATGGTGTAAGGATAGGGATCAAGTCACCATCGATCACTCCAATGACCTGTGGGATGTGATGATGTGTTAAAAAATACTGTTGTATTTCTGTGATGTCCTGTCTTGATGCTGGAAATTGAATGTGTTCCACAGCAAGTGGAAGTAATGCATTGGTGACCGCTTGAACAGCTCTTGAAACTGATGCCTTACTTAGTCCAAGCCCATCACCAAGTACCTGGAGAAAACTGCCTGTTGCATAAAATCTCAAGGCTGATAGGAGTTGGATTTCAGGGGAGAAGTCAAAATTTCTCCTGGTGGCATGCATCAGCTGAGGTCCAATGCTATTTAGCAATTGGGCTATTTGTTCTCTTGGCAGACGGTATCGCCTTATTATAGCCATGTCATTAAGGATATCCAAGGGGGTTTGATGCTGTCTGATGAAGGCATTTAAAGTCACCAGTCTACTTCTGTCACAGTGTCTGGGTTGTTGTTCCCCGGGGTTCCACTAGATGTCCTCCTTCTCACGGTGTCTGTCCCAGATCACTTCCTGTTCCCTTATATGGTCACCTTCCTCCTTGTTGCGTAATTGATTGTTCCCCCCACCTGTCTCCTCTTTCCCCATTATCCTTCTGTGTATAAATACCCAGTCTGTCTTAGTCTATGTCACGGAGTCCTTGTTTAATGTCAGGTTATTTCATGTCCGTCATCCTTGCCTTGTCTTGCCTTGTCTTCGTGTCTTGTTTTTATGTAGATGGATGTTTTGGTTTCGACCCCTGCCTGGACTTTTTACCCCTCTGGATTATCCCTTGAATAAATATTACTTACCTGCAATTGGTTCTCTCGCCGTTTTTCAAGCGCCTCGTAACGTGACAACTTCATGGTCATCTCTGTCTTTGTCTTTCTCTGACCCTCAATTGAAGAACACGCTGTAGTGCAGCCATGATTTCCTCTGCAAGTCTAGTGAGGTGTAAACTCTATACTAATCCTAGCTTAATTGAAGAAACCATGTGAAGGTCATCAGGCTGTGATAATGTTCACATATCCCACTGCCTATCATCAATTTCAGTAATGACATTAGGCCCTACCTTGAAGAAAGTGAAGGTGTGGCATGCTTAGAAACTGTATAGATTACATATTATATTCCTTTAATCTATCCTCTGTTCATAATGATGAAAAGTTGTGCTTATTATAAAAATGTATACATAGAACAGTACTGGTAAAAAATGTTGTTGATTTTTTTGTCTATACCTGTAGAAATGTATTGGCTAGATGAAGTACTGTATATATATTTGTGTTATCTGTCACGCCAAATATATAGACTTTATATTAATAATATTGAAACTTAAATGCTTATGTCTGAAAATAATCATCAACCATTAGCCATTTACTTCAGAAACATTTGGAAGAACTCATAACAATTATTATATTATTTCATATGGTCCTAGGCCTCGTGTGCATGGTTCAACAAACACATGGACATCAAAAACACTGCATATAGCTTTATTAATAAAAAACATTGCATAGTTTTATTAATTTGGGTTATTCAGTTCCCCACAACCTGCAAAATACATTGTACAGTGAGATGAGTCATAACTACATATAGAAAACATTTCACATTGCACAAATTACTGAAACAATAAATCACATTACCTGTGTCTTCTGGCAAGATAATTGGCACAGAAATTGAGGGCCTTGCAAAACTCATCTCCTCTAGTGCAAGCCTCCTCTCTTCTAAGGCCAGTTTGGCCTTCTTGAGCTCAATGAGCTGCTGTTGGAAGTTGTTGTCTCTCTCAATGGCTTCTTGAAGGCAATGCCTAATGTCTTTCAAGACATCTAGTTTCTCTCTCTCCAGCCGCACTAGGTCCTGACTACAGCTACAGACATTCTCAAACTGCTGAGTTGTTGTGGCTGCAGTCTGGACCACTGAAGATGGAGGCTGTGGTCTGGGAGGGTTTTTTGGAGGACTAGGAGATGGTAGGTGCTCGGAGATGGCAGATGAAACTGATGGTTCCTCTGAGCATGAAGGACCTGACTCAGGTTCAGGCTCAGGCTCAGGTTGAGTTATCCCTACTCCGCCATGGATGTCAATACCACCACTAATTCCATCTGAACCACTTGTGCCAAGTATTGACAATGCCTTTTCTTCCTCGGCTGTAAGAAGGGGGGACTCATTGGTCCCACCACCTGTTTTTTTTTAATTGCAGTCCTCTGCAGTGCCCTCTTCCTTTTTGCTAGGCTTGCAAAATCTTGCCACTTCTTGCAGACCTCCTTCCGTGACCTCTGAACACCCCTGGTTGCAGTTAGTTTGGTAGCAATGTCCTCCCAGATGTTTTGTTTTTCTTTATTAGTATGGCGTCCTTTAAATCTGGTAAAAATCACATCTTTGTTTTTCTCTATCTCCTCTATAAGAGGACATTAATTTCATCCTTTTGAAAGGTATCTTTTCTTGTTTTTTTTTTTGTTTTGTTTTTTGTTTTTTGTTCAGCCATTTTGTCAGTGTCTCCGCCTGTATGTAGGTGCTTTATATAGACTTGATTGTCTTGATTGGTAATCCAAAACAGATGACAATTATTAGGTTAAACGTTCAGAATACGATTCCATATAAGGTTAAATTTCAGCACTTCGCGAATGGACAGCGACTCGTAAGTAGCACGTAGAGCGCGTTCATGTTAAGTGCATTTTTGGGAAACGCTCGTGGAATTGCTGCGAGCGTTCGTAAGTTTGCACGTAGAAAACGCTCTTAAGAGCTAAGATACATCGTTATCGGGAAACCCGGCCCAGAGCATTTGTAGATCTACGATGATTTTCAAGTGCTACTTAACTTACGATGCTTTTGGGAAACAAACCGTAATATTAAGAACAGTCGTACGATCGTTTTTACGTTTATGAAGCTTTTGGGAAACTTAGCCCTGGGCCTGGTTTCTCGATAACGATTGATTTTAGAGCTTAAGAGCTTTTCCTACGAGTCATTTTACGATCGTTCGTTATTGTTTCACGTGCGTTTCCCAAAAATGCACGTAAAGCAATCGCACGTATACTGTAAGTGCTACTTAGGAGTCGGTATCCGTTTGTCAAGTGCTGAAATGTCGCCTTAAATAATGGCTCTTAATTGTAGTAAACGATCGCTGGGTTCCAGACAGACAACTTGGATATAATAACTATAATACAATACAATATTAAACTATAGTCTATAATATTATACTTTATATAATATAATACTTTAAATACTTATATATTATTTTAGGTAAAACATGTTAGCCTGAATGCACTGTAAGTTGCTTTGGATAAAAGTGTCTGCTAAATGCATATATTTATATACAGTTTAGGTAGAGAGAGAGAGAGAGAGAGAGAGAGAGAGAGAGAGAGATTTTATAGCACTTTATTTAATCATTTAAATACAATGAACCAACATACACTTTACTCAAGACATTTAGCAAAAATCAATTCACCATCTCTAACAAAGCACAACATTTCTTTGCAATTCCATACATTTTCAAATTCCTCTATATTCTTCATAGTTTTGTAAAATAAAAAATCAAATCTAATTCTTACTTTTATTAAACTCTTAAAAAATTGTACGACATCTCGACCCACTTCACCATCTATTTTCTCCTTTCTTGTCAAATAAATAGCCATTTTCGCTTTTCCAATCACAAAATTAACAAGCTGCCCTTTTTTTCTCTTTTTTTTTCCACAACTTGAAACCAAAGATAAAACCAACCTTTGAAAACACTACTTTAAACCCCACAAACATGAGATTAAGCATCAAAAACA
>NC_068400.1:404875-425048 GCF_023724105.1 Carassius gibelio
TAACCTCACTTCTTCTAAGTCAGAGGTTTCAAGTAGCTTGCAGGGTATTTGGCTGGGCAGAATCCCGACATTGTTCACTGTGTTTAAAGTAAAGTATAACAAATTGGATTAGCACAGTTGAACATGTTAGAACTTTAAAGGGTTAGTTCACCCTTAACTTCGCCCATAACTTACTCACCCTCAAGTCATCCAAGGTGTATATGACTTTCTTCTTTCAGACGAATCCAGTCAGAGTTATATTAAAAATTGTTTTTGATATTTCAAGCTGTTTCACGGCACCCAGCAGATGTTGCATGCATCAGTCCAAAACAAGTTAAATAAAAATCAGTCATCCATGAAAACAGTGTCCAGCATTAGATGTATTTTTGTAAGAAAAATGTACATATTCAAAACGTAATAATCACTGTTGTACATGGAAGCAGTTCGGGGCGGATGATGTATGGAGGTCAGCTTTGTGCATGTGCCGCTCAGAACACTGTTTTTAATGGAAGGGCACTTTATATATAACTTTTTTGCAACACCCACTGAGTGCCATGAAACAGCTTGAAAGATAAAAGATAATTTTCGACTGGATTCGTCTAAAATAGAAAGTCATATACAGGTGCTGGTCATATAATTAGAAGACCATCAGAAAGTTGATTTATTACACTAATTCCATTAAAAAAAGTGAAAATTGTATATTATATTCATTCATTCAACATTGAAGACACCTGGTGCCACACTCTAATCAGCTAATTAACTCTAATTAACTCTAGTTCTGTGGACTACACAATCATGGGGAATACTGCTGACTTGACAGTTGTCTAAAAGATGTCCAAGCTCTGTGTCCAAGCACATTAATAGAGAGGCGAAGGGAAGGAAAAGATGTGTTAGAAAAAAAGTGTACAAGCAATAGGGATTTACGGCACCCTGGAGGGGATTGTGAAACAAAACCCATTCAAAAATGTGGGGGAGATTCACAAAGAGTGGACTGCAGTTGGAGTCAGTGCTTCAAGAACAACTACGCAGAGACGTATGCAAGACATGGGTTTCAGCTGTTGCATTCCTTGTGTCAAGCCACTCTTGAACAACAGACAGCATCAGAAGTGTCTCGCTTCAAAAAGGATGGGACTGCGGCTGAGTGGTCCAAAGTTATGATCTCTGAACATTTTGCATTTCCTTTGGAAATCAGGGTCCCAGAGATTGGAGGGAGAGAGGAGAGGAACACAATCCACGTTGCTTGAGGTCCAGTGTAAAGTTTCCACAGTCAGTGAAGGTTTGGGGTGCCATGTCATCTGCTGGTGTTGGTCCACTGTGTTTTCTGAGGTCCAAGGTCAATACAGCCGTATACCAGGAAGTTTTAGAGCACTTCATGCTTCCTGCTGCTGACCAACTTTATGGAGATGCAGATTTCATTTTCCAACAGGACTTGGCACCTGCACACAGTGCCAAAACTACCAGTACCTGGTTTAAGGACCATGGTATCCCTGTTTTTAATTAGCCAGCAAACTCGTCTGAACTTAACCCCATAGAAAATCTATGGGTTATTGTGAAGAGGAAGATGCGATATGTGAGACCTAAGAATGCAGAAGAGTTGAAGGCCACTATCAGAGCAACCTGGGCTCTCATAACACATGAGCAGTACCACAGACTGATCGAGTCCATGCCATGCCACATTGCTGCAGTAATTCAGGCAAAAGGAGCCCCAACTAAGTATTGAGTGCAGTACATGCTCATACTTTTCATGTTCATACTTTTCAGTTGGCCAAGATTTCTTAAAATCCTTTCTTTGTGGTGGTCTTAAGTAATATAAAAATTTTCTGAGAAACTGAAATAAATACTAAAAGAAATAAACATTTGAAAAAATATCAGTCTATGTGTAATGAATGAATATAATATACAAGTTTCACTTTTTGAATGGAATTAGCACCTGTACACCTAGGATGACTTGAGTAGTTCATTTTTGGTGAACTAACCCTTCAAATAAATACTTTGGCACATTGAGACATCTGATGCTGACCTAAAATACCAATATCCAAACCCTTGATGTTTTCATTAATGTGTCCATATATGTCATCTTTGGTGAAGTCAGCAGCTATTACTTTGACTTCCTGTCCTGTAGTGAGCTCTGTCAGAACAAGAAAAGAATGCTGGTGAAACTGAGCTCTAAGATTACAGACAAGTCGAGAAGCTGGAATTCCAGCAGTAAATGCTTTACCGATCTTCCTTGCTGCTCTGGCAAGTTTCTCTTGATTTCTGCTGATGATGATCACACTCATACCTAGTTTGGAAAGCTGTAGAGAAACACATTTTTACAAGAACAGCCTAGTCTAATATGAGGCAAGAGCTGAATTAATTTCTTCCTTTAATGTTGAAAACATTTGTGCTGGTTAATATTTTTGTGGAAATGCTCCGGTTACTGACGTATGCTCAGTTCCCTGAAATAAGTGAATGAGCATTGAGTGTATGCATGGGCAAAACTCCTGTTTTACTCTTTACTGACGCCTGATTTGTTCACATTGATGTAGCTGCACAAACCAATGGCACTTTAGCCCACCATAAGGGGTGGAGCCAACCTGTATATAAGTCGGCTTGCAGTGCCATTCATCAGAATGTTAGACTTATAGATCATTGATTTGGGCAGCTTATAGCGGGCAAGTGACACAACAGTCGTTCCCTTTTTTAGGGAACCGAGGTTACGTCAGTGACAAGAGCATTGCCTTTCTAATGTTCACTTCACGTTGTGTGCTTTGAGCAGATACAGGATCTCCTGCTCTGCAAGCCCAATCTCGGAGCACCAACAACAACCCCTGAAAGCCTGAGCACATTACGCCCCAAGCTGGTAGATGAGAGGTCTAATAAAACCACTTTGCCCAAGGAGAAGAGTGGAACATCAAACAGACAGGCAGGCGCACAGATCTCACCAATAGATATTCCACTGGACAACGCCCAGGAAGTGGCCATCCCTCGTTTAGAATGGGCCCTCACACATATAAGGCATTGCAAACCTTCTGAAAGTGCACGAGGACAGAGCCCCCTCCTCTTCCTTTCTAGTGCATAATGACGGCTTAGGAAGCTTGGGGTCCAGCACAACTCATGGGAGGAGACCATGATGCTTCAGAAAGGGGAAGTGTTTCACTGCCCGGGAGCTCTGTTGCAGCCCAGATTCAGATTTGCATTGGGGTTGAGGCTGCACCAGCTTTGGAGCCTGAGTGGTGGGGTTCTTCTGGCGGCTTGCAGTGGCTTGGGGAGGAAGTGACACAGTGCCTGAGATGTCTTCTGAGCCTCCAAAAACCTCACTGCAAACCCGTTCACAGCGGGGCCGAACAGAGCCAGATCTGCTGCTGTGCACAGCTCTTTGAAAGCCTCCTGGTGATCTTGGCCAGACACATCCATGCTGCAGAGAAGCATTGTATGCAGTGCTGACCTAGCCCAGTCGGCTGCTCCATAAACCCTATTGGCCAGTGCAGAGGTGGTCCTGCAGAGCTTATAGGGATACGCTGCATGGGCCTTAAACAGGAGGGCAGATGATGGGCACAGATGAGCTGCAACCACTTCCTCCAGAGGGGGGAGCTTGCTGTATCCCTTGTCGTCAGTGCTGTCAATGATGGTTAGAGCTGATGCTATAAAGGGATTTACTCGGGCCTAGTAGGGGGTGCGCCACATCTTGGAGAGCCCGCCATGAACCGCAAGCAAAAACAGGGTGGGGTGTTGGTGAGAGAATGGTCGACAGCTTCCCGGCAGGTACCACAATAGGGCCAGATCCTCCACCTCTACTCTAAGGAGAGTAAGGAAATGGGAGGGCTGAGTGAGGAGGACCGCCTTTACGGAAAAAGGCGATCCACGAGCAGAGATAGGAAAGTCTCATATTCTCACAACGGAACCAAGAGACTTCAGAGAGTACATCTTCTGTGTGTGCATTGCAGAGACTCACTGTGCCAGTCCATCTCATGCAAGGGGTCCTTGCATGAACCACACTCGCGGCACAACATATGAAACAATGCGACTGAGAAATCTTTAGGAGGAAGTGATGGCCACAGTGAGTCCTCAATGATTCAGGCTTCTTCGACGGCGGCGAGCAGGGCTGGTGTTTCTTCTTGCTTGGCTTCTTGACTTTTTCCAGAGTCAGCAAAGAGATGATCCTTGTCGCTGAAGGAGAATGATCTGATGAATGGCGCTGTGAGCCGACTTATATATATACTGTAGGTCTGCTCTGCCCCTTCTGGCAGGCTAAAGCACCATTAGTTTTTGCAGCAACACAAACGTGTACAAATCTTCAGTACAGAGTAAAACAGGAGTTTTCCCATACATAAACACAATGTGAATTGAACATTCAAAAGGGAACTAGGATGCATTTTTCAGATTTCTTTGATGAGTTAAAGTGCAAAAGAACAGCATTGATTTGAAATATAAATATTTATAACTTTAGAAATCTCTTTACTTGCAATTTTGATCAATTTAATGCTTCTTTGCTGAATAAATATTATGTTTACTGTTACCTTTTAACCCTATACTTGCATGACCTTATACATGATAATTGAACTAATCTAATATCTAATCTAAAATCGATATTGTCACAGCAAATCACAGTTTCCACAAGGTGGTTTTCTTGTTACCTCTTCTGCATATGCTCTTCCTATTCCATCTGACCCTCCAGTGACCACTGAAACAGATGAAATATTCTGTATTAGACTGGAATGTATGAATAATAATTTAATGTTACCTGTTTCTAATACACTGAATATATATATATATATATATATATATATATATATATATATATATATATATATATATATATATATATGTAAATAACTATAACCTGTACATAATTTACATCTGTATTACAAAAAATAAGCTTTTGCATCAAGTGTATTCAGAACATGATAGTCAATCTGTTTCCTGACACTCTCTTTGAAAATCTCACACTTCAGAGGAAAGCCAGTCAATGTCTGTTTGCTTTAACAACATTCTTGAACAGATTGTGTGTACCCACCAATTCACTAAACAAACAGGGAGCATGGGTGGTGCATATGTGTGAAAAGTCATCTTCTCTCCACCACTGTTTGTCCATCTGAGCAGTTCACATTGGTGTGGGAAGAAAAGGGGTGTTGGAGGGCTAGTGGGATAGCCAGTTTATAAAACAGAGGAAATTATGTAAGATGTTATTACCATTACTTTCGTAGACTAGAAAGGTTTGAACTAAAGTTTGTGTTGTCCTCTGCGGGGTGAAAATGGCTTTTTTGTGTCTTTCTTTCACATTTCCCATGCTTTCGTTCTTTCTTTGTGTCAATTTTCTTGGTGTACAAGAAGTACAAGTAGTACCCTGCTTTAAAATCTCAGTGAAATCTTAGATAAGTTAAATATTTTGAATGTTTCAAATGTGAACAATTCAGTCTTTAGTTGGCTTGTCTCAGTTTTTATTATGTATTTGGGGAAGTCGGGGCCTAGTGGTTTGAGAGTTTGACTCCTAACCCTAGGGTTGTGGGATCGAATCTCGAGCCAGCAATACCACGATAGGTGCCCTTGAGCAAAGCATCACACCCCCAACTGCTCCACAGGTGCTGCAACATAAAATGCTGCCCACTGTTCTGTATGTGTGTGTGTGTGTGTGTGTGTGTTCGTTCATTCACTGCTGTGTGTGTGGACTTTGTATTGTGTTAAATGCAGAGCACAAATTCTGAGTATGGGTCACCATACTTGGCTGAATGAGACGTCACTTAAAAAAAAAAAAATATTAAAATGATTAATTACAGTGGTATAGAAAAGAATCACCCCCTTTAAAATAATCACATTTTGTTGCTTTGCAGCCTGAAATGAAGATGGACATAGTTTTTGTTTTATCCAGCTGTATTTACTGAAATATTTAACTCCAACATGTCAGAAAGAAAGAAAAAAAAAAACAGATTCACTTGAGTTGGAAAAAGGACCAACCCTTCTACAAAATGACATGTAAACTCAATCAGGTTTAGCTAATCACTTTCTCAATGGCACACAAAGCCATTTAAATTTCAACTTTGGTAATCTGTGGTCATTTTGATGAACTCAGGATGAAAAGATCTTTACTGGAGCATTTCATTCCTTGGTAGTGCAACTGAAGCAAACAATCAACAGCTCTCTTGGATAAATTTATTGCTCATTGTTAGTGAATAAATTGGTTCTTATTGTGTTACCTGTGTTTTATATATTATTAATTGTACTTGCATTACATTGCATTGAAACATAACTTATATATGTGTGTCTTCTATAACATATAACTCTCTCTCTTTCTCTCTCTCTCTCTCTCTCTCTCTATATATATATATATATACAATTATTATTATTATTTATTTATTTTTAATTCTTGTGATGGCAAAGTTTTTGAGCAGTCATTATTCCTGTCTTCAGTGTCACATGATCCTTTAAAAACCATTCTAATATGTTTATAATGTATATGAATGCAAATCTTACAGCATTCAATCGTGCACTCATACAGGCTGAACCGATATGCACAACATCTTGCAAAACTGTCACGATTATTTATTTAAAGTGAAAGGAATAGCAGATGTATTGTCCCTAAACATTCTAGAAAACACCCCCCGCAAAGGCACATTGTAATGCACAGACTCTCTCTCTCCCTCACTCACACACACACACACAGACAG
Organism: Carassius gibelio; assembly: GCF_023724105.1. Lineage (NCBI taxonomy): Eukaryota > Metazoa > Chordata > Actinopteri > Cypriniformes > Cyprinidae > Carassius > Carassius gibelio. The sequence continues at coordinate 411,499 of NC_068400.1, forward strand.
ACAGACACAGACACCAGGAAAAACATTTCAAAGCCTTAAAGTGAAAGAATAGTTGCAGAAATAGAGAAAAAGTAATGTTAATTTGATTTCAAATGAGCAGGAACAACCATTCAAAGTCAAGAAACATAAAAAAAAGTAATAATGTCCTGGAACATACTGTTCTAATTGCCTTTTGTTCTCTGCTTCTCTCAGTGCCGGAATGGAAGGGAAGCTTGGGAAAAAAAATGGCTGGAATTGTTGTTTTTTGTTTTGTTTCTGAACTTCTATACACAGTATGAATTCAAGAAAGCCATAAGGATGGTCACTCTTTTACTAACAATAAACGTGCTGTTTAGGAAATCAAGACATTTTGTAAGGGACAATTTAAAGTAAGATGAGAACCTTGTTCCTGGGCCAAAACTAAGGCAGTGATGGTTTGTAGGAGGGCTACATGGTTCACTCTCTTTCACTCTCATTCTTTAAATCCATTGTTCTCAACCAGGGTTCCCTCAAGGTACAGCGGGGGGTCAGTTCAGAAGATATAATTAACCTGCATTTTCTAAAAGGCTTAAATCATGACATTTCTAACTGCTAACTGATTTTAAAATGTCAAACTAATGAACTTTTAAGCAATATTTAATGTATTCATTTGAAATTATATTCTTAATGAAAGCTATGATAAAGGGTTACCAACAAAATTTAGCATTTTTACATATATTATTTAGCTTACATGTCACAAGTTTAGAATTACTACTTTCTCTCTTATTATTAATTTTTTTGCTAAAATCTTTCATGTATAAAAAGGTTGGTTTATATAGAAAATGCATGCTCAACACAAAAATACAGGAAATAAAATGTAAAATGCTGGTGTTTCTCACCTGCCCATTTCCCTAGTGTGGTGAAAAAAGACTCAGGAAGAGGACAGAAGAGCTTCGGGACAAGCATCATAAACAGGCATACTAATTTCCCTCCAAAAACCAGGACAGCACAAGTCCCGGTAAAAATGAAGATAATCTCAGCGAGCGTCATGACAGCAATTCTCAAGGGTTAAAGTGAGTCCTTCCTGCTATCTTGGCCCCTCTTTTAACTGCCACGGTTCTCTTATTCTCTTATTTAATCTGACTACAAGCTTCAAAACACAGTGCTGACAGCGCCCTCAGCCAATCAGAATCTACTCTGCCCTTTCTCACCAGGATAGAATTCACATTCCTATTTTTTGTGACTGTTGTGGCATTTAATGTGAGTAAGCTCACCTATTGTTATCCAAATCAAAGAGAGGAGGGAATTTGTGTCACAGAATGTAGGCTCATTCCGGACAGAGGAATCACATTTCAGCACTTAAATCCTTTCACACTGCTATCTTGATCTTACAGAACGGATTTTAAATTTTAAATGTCTTCAATACTTTGGCAATATTGTCACTAAACCAGCCAGATCAGTGATATAATTTAACTAAAGGCTCCCCAAAACACCAAAGGTTAAACCTAAAGTCACTACTTTAGTCACTATTGTCCCAAGCTGTTGAACTCTCTAACAAACTATAAACTATACCTAGCACTTTTTTTCATCTTGTAAAAAATTCTTATTTAAATTCTTAAAAATTTCTTATGTTATTACTTGTGCATGATAATCTTTTTTTTTTTATTCTATCATTTTAATTTTACTTAAAGGTTTAGTCATTTTTTTATTCATTTATGTCTATATAGGTTAAATTTATTGTAGTAATTTTAATAACTAATGTAATAAGGCATTTTTTAAAGGGATTTTACAGTTTGTGAATTTAAATCTGGGTGATGATAGGGTGATATTTTATTGATCATTTATAAGTAATAAGCATCCAGATTCACCTATTTGTATCCACACTTACCTTTTTTTCATGGAAAAACAGAAAAGTATCATTAATTTAATCTTTTACAACATGATTTACTCTAAATGTGCACTACTTACCTTATTTGTTGACATTGTGCTTTCACAATTATTAACATTCGCTCTTTATTTCATCATCGTAATAAATACCATTCTCTTGCTCTCATGAGTCCTGCCATATGGAAGCATATGGGTAGCAATAATCAATTTGGGATGTAATATGCAAAATGCATTTCTGTATTTAAATATACATTTTCCAATACATTTGTGCAATGTTTAGTGCAAAATGAAAACGAAAATTAAATAATTTGCATTTGCCATTTCATACACCATTTTTAATATTTAAAATGAATACTAATTTTAACGCTTTATAAGTTGCAAAATTACAATGAAAATGTATTACAGAAATGATTAGATATGTCTAACATGTTCAAGCAAAAACTGTGGCAAAATGATCATTGCGGGAGGGGTCAGACACGTGATCGGCTCTGAGTGCATTTTCAATGTGCATATTGAACTTTGCTACATTCATTGCGGGACATTGAATGAAAATGCAATCGTAAGTGTCTTGACTGTGAGTGTTAATGTATTTAAGAAAAATAGCATTTTTCATCATTTTTTACCACAGTTTTTGCTTGAACATGTTATTTCTAATCATTTCTGTAATACATTTTCATTTTACAACTTATAAAGCGTTAAAATTAGCATTCATTTTACATATTAAAACTGGTGTATGAAATGGCAAGTGAAAATTATGTAATTTCATTTTCATTTTGCACCAAACGTTGCACAAATGTACTGGAAAATGTAAATGTAAATACAGAACTGCATTGTCATTTTACATATTGCATTGTCATTTCGCATATTACACCCCAAATTGAATAATGCTACCCATATGCTTCCATACGTGTCTGGCACTGCAGTGTTGAGCTCTCTGGTATCAAGGACTCACGGTATTTAAGCAGCTCCAGCGCTGTCTAGTGGTTAAAAAAATCAGCTTAACAGGTTTCATAGAAAATGCTTTGTTTGCCCACTCAGGAACAGCTTGAACTGTTTTCTGCCTTATTACTAATTCCTTAGTCAGCGGTTTGTTATATGATTCAAGCTGTGAGTTATTTTTAAGATGGAGACGTTTAAAATCGTCACTGTGTTTTTTTATTTTTATTTGATGTAATAGATTTTGGGTGGTCAGGCATCCAAGACTTCGGACTAAATCAATATTTGCATATGGGCATGAAACGGCAGATGGCGCTATTCACCAAGTTTGGGGTTTTCCCTCATAGCTGTACTTGGAAGAAAAATAAAAATAAAAATAAAAAACTCAAAAACTATTAAGCCCTAAAGTAATTTAAATGTATTTAAATGGACATTATAGATATATCTACTGAGATATAGACCTTATTCATAATCAAAGACATGTTATTTCAAAGTGCCGTTATAAGATATTTTTTAACTATATATAAAATACAGAAACGCATACCTGATTGATATATATATAGGTCATATATTGATATATCCATATAGGCTGCCTGTACGTTATTTATCCGTAAAGAACAGAGAAAATAATTATTTATAAATGTTAATGTTCTGATGATGTATGTCTAGGATGAGCTAGTGAACCTGTCTTGCTCTTCTGAAGGGGTCTCCGGCTCTGATAGCTGATAGCGGTGTCCGATTTGTAAGACTCGTCTGAACGACTCATTGACGAAAATAAATAATAATACAAAAAATATTAAAATGAATAGATATATTAATTATGTTAAAACAGTATTTAATCAAATGCAAACCTTATTTAGGTTCTATTTTTTATGCGAAGAATCACAGATAATATTACAACCACCCTCCACCCAACTGAATCATTAAAAGAACCGAAACTCGGAAAGGAGTTGGATATCCTATCACTAGTCTCGTGTGGTGCTCATGTGTTGAGAACGCGCAAATGGTGTTACGTAACATGATGTATGTTGAAAACTACCTGCCCCCTTTCCGCAATAGACATGAAACATATAAATATTACAATAAAGTAATTGTATGGTACCTAGTGTATTCTTATCATAATCGAGCTTCATTACGGATAAGAATCGATCTGTCGTCACGTGGTCACGACAACATTACAGACAAACAATGACCTCGTGCACCCACCAGAATACATCTCTATAACAGCCATATCTAAAACAGCCCATTATGAACCTAATAAAAGCCCATCTGCTCAAATTCGCAACCATTTGGTTGATACTTGAGCTGAAGTGGGACAGGACGTTACATTGACAGGTTCTCCACTCGTTCTTTCCCGTTTTTTCTCCGTACACGGGAAGCTCCTGCCCCCTGATTCCTCAAGCGCCCGGATGCAGCTCACCAGTAACAGTCAGTGAGTCAGTCAGTCAGGACAAACATGGTCGCCAGAGCTGAAGGGAGCGTTTAGGAATCTCCGCGCTGAAATTCGCTTCATTACACGAGGTCTCTTATACTGATATCCGAAGCACGTTAAAGCCTCTCCAGAGGACTGGATTCTCTTCTCGGTGAGTAAGAGCTGTGTCATTGACCGCTGTCATGCCGTCGATAGTTCGTCAATGGATTAGATTCGCGCCACGGGGAATATCTCAAAACCACGCGCTCTGGAGCAGGAAAAGATTCGCTCTTTACTTTGTTACTCCTCAGTGCAGCTACTTATGGCTCTGATGCGTGTTGATATTGTCTTTGAAGTGATCGTATAATAAAGATTTATTACGTGATTTTTCTCAGGGTCAGATTTGTGCGAGTCCACTGGTGTAATGCTGTACACCGCTTTGTATTAAGCACGGTGTTCGTTTTGTGTGTATGACAATGGTTTTGTCGATTAGCTATAAATTTGAATTCATATAACGTATATTAATATTTTGGTAGAGGTCGGACTAGGTAGGCAAGAGCCTGACGAGACAGACAGCAAACGGGCAGGCTGCAGTGATTTGAGACATACACGTGATTGTTACAGCATTTTGTTACTTAGAAGCACTTGTATTTAAATCTGAAGATAATGGAGTTGTTTTCGAAGCTTGCCAGTTAACTACAGCTCTGTGTAAATGCTGCTTCATCGTAAAGCATGTGAAAACACCACATTTAATAACATGTTTTTACTCAAAACATCATTCGAGTGTTTGAATTAAATCCCTCCGTGAGATGATGTGGCTTCACGGAATAAGGCACGCGATATATTTTATAGTAGAGATCGACCGATATGGGTTTTTCTATAGCCGATGCGGATGTTTAGAGGTCAGGGTCAGCCGATGGCCGATATGTGCTGCCGATTTTTAGGGCCGATATCTTGGAGTTTTCCCCTTGATTTGCATACTAAAATGTCAGACTAATAATAAGTGGATGCACAACACATTTTTTCTAAACCTATCATAATTTATTGAGCACTGACTTGAACCATCTCTTCATTCATCTTAATTTAGTGCACTAAAATTAATAAACTGACCAAGTATTAAATATATAAAACAGGTAATATATATATATATATATATATATATATATATATATATATATATATATATATATATATATATGTCAATCATTTACATAAAAGTTTTAGAGCATTTACATTTATCAAGTAGAATTTTTCAAGTTTGTTGGAACATAAATGTAAACTTAAATATACATTTAAATACAATTTTAGAAATAAAAATCAATTAAACTGAAAAATATAAAAAAATTAATATATAAAAAATAAATAACAGTAGTGCTGCAAAGACACTAGCAACCAGCAACATTTGTGTTTGGTATAAATGACACAGAACACCTAAAGTGCATTCTAATTTCAAACTTACATCGCAGTCTGTACATTATTAAAATAAAGTAGAGTCAACCAAACATTTAAAAAGTTACACTGGTCAGTTTAAATACACCCTATACCGGTCCTCTCTGCTGTTATGCAAAGGACGTTTTTGCTCATGTGAAGAGGATGATTTTTCCGTCTAGTTTACATTAAAAAAAATATTATAGTTTAACATTCAGATACATTGCGAATATGGAAACATTTGGATATGTGCAGAACGAGACGTGAGCAATAACCTCCAAATACATCTAGTCAAACCCGCGCTCGCTCGTCCTCGTATGGACTTAGTGCACATGGCATAATATCTTCTTTTTAACATAATAATAAGGACTTCTCATCTCCCAGTCTGCTGTGATGAAGTGAGCAGTTATCATCACAGAGCTCTCCGTCCCCCTGGACGTCCACCCCTCTATCGTGAGCGCAACAGAGGATGCTAGGGATAGTTGCTCATCCACAACTTTTTTCTTCTCCTGTTCATAAAGATCTGGCACAATCTTTTCACTCTAACCTCTTTCCTTCATCATTATATCTGACAGGGAAGCCAAAATGCGCGGGGCGTTCAAGCTCCTCCGCTCGGCATTATCACGGAGTGTGGACTGAACATGCGCAACTTTTTTTTTTTTTTTTCATAAATCAATCCGCGGGTCACGCGTATGCCGAACTGAAGATATTGATCTGAACGGATCACGGATCAATGATGATCCGTTGCACCACTACTATAGCAACAACGAGCACCACGAAACCATTTAAAGAGGCGCATTCAGCGGTCTCCTTGACAGAAAACATTCAGCAAAGTAAAATGATCTCAAACGTATGGCGCGCTCTCTTCATTTTATCAAACGATCATAATCACATTTATTCATTTTACAGTCCTGCTACTAGCATTTTATTAATACTAAAACCCCTTTAATTCAGGTGAGAAAGCTTTTTTTCCAAGTGGCTTTTGCACATAATAATAATACCGCTGCAGACGCATTTTGCAGCATTAAGGTTATTGCTTGACCGTTAATTTAAACGACGATCGATCATGGAAATTATCAAATATTGACATCCCTAAATACAAATGAGTTGGATGGAAAACTGGTTATTGTCTGCATCAAACCATGCTTCCGAACACATGTGATACACCGTTCTGGGCAGCTCCAGGACGTCTGTCTCTGCTGTCTGTGAGCGGGGCAGAGTAACCGAGCCCTCAATCACGCTGCAGTGTTTGTAAGAGCTGACAACTTCTCCACCCCATTTACAGAGTGAAATTCTCTGACTACCTTTATCTCGCAGGTCTGTTGTTGAATCTTCCAAAAGCTTCACATGCAGTGGCTGCAGCAGCACTTTCCACCGCACCAATAACACGGGGCTGTCCGCCGACGTGCCTGACTTTAAATCGGCGCTACAAAACACGGATATCGGCCGATGCCGATATATTAAAAAATGACAAATATAGGCACGATATTGGCCGAGCGATATATCGGTCGACCTCTATTTTATAGTATTCTAAGCAGTGAAATGTCGATAATCACTAGGCGATGTCGATTAGCATTGCATATATATATATATATATATATATATATATATATATATATATATATATATATATATATATATATATATATATATATATATATATATATATATATATATATATATTATTATTATTTTTTTTTTTTTTAAGCACCACAATGCAGGGTCTTAACTAGGGACGCAACGATACCATTTTTGCAGATCCGATACCATAAATTCTGAGTATCGGTATCTGCCGATACCAATCCACTCTGATAATGGCACAGTAAAAAAAAAAAAAACTATTTAGAATTTGTATACTTCTCTGTGTTGAGCTGATAATCACTCTTTTGTGTGATAATTACAATCTACTATATGATTCTACAATACAATAATTTATATAAATCTACAATAATTTTATAAAATCTAATGAAATATTTTATTTACAAATATAAGGTGAATATGTCTAAAATCTGGTAAAATGTTACACATTGCTCTTTGTTTTGTTGTAAAATACATTCATGAAAAAACAAGTAAATACATTTATATATATATATATATATATCAGAGTTTCCGCTAGAAAAAAATGGTGCCGGTCAAAGTGACCGGCAGAGGTTTCCTTTTCCGAACATTTTGATGATATGCCGGTCAAGTATCGCCTCTTAATTAGTCAAGGTGAGGAAAACTGGAGGCAGGCTATGTAACGTAAAAAATGACATAATCAGGCCGCCGAATGCAACATGTTTATTAGCCTAACTTTCAAATAGACGGAAAAAAAAACATTTTCTACTATGGTTAATTTCTTCATTCGGATCTATTTGCGATCCATTCCATTCTAAACAAACAAAGCATATGTTTCGTCCTTGTTTCATTATAGATTAAGATAATAATTCATAAATGCACGCAGTATTATCAGTGAACTTGATAAAAGTTGCAGATGTTTTACATGCATGCACAAACAAATGCCTTTCAACTTATTTGTGCAAAATTCAGAATGAAATGAATGTGCAGCAATTTGTACAAATAGAGATTCTAGGTCTACTATACATGTTGTAGCCATTAAATAAGCTTATTTAGTTTAATATTTGTTAAAATATTATAATGTTATTTTTTAATTTATGTTGATTATGAAAAGTGAACCGCACGAGTAAGATAAGATGCGCAATATCGAGAGACATGGAGCGGGTCAGACATGATTTTGACCACTTAATTAAGTTTTGTTTAGTAGAAATACTTTTTTGAAGTGAATTTCGTTTTGTATAAATTGTATATTAATTTTAATAATTTTTTTTATCAACCAATTGCCTGGATTTAATACATAAGAAGCAAATATAGCAGACGACAGGCCTAATCATGCAGGCGCCCTCGCGGCCACTTGCATTGCTAGTGAACTGGAGTGCATCTCATCCTAATTTAACGAAACTCAGCGTAGGCCTCACAGACATGAAATATATCTTAAGAAAGCTTGAAATGTCTTTTTAACAATTTAAAACGAATTTTTTTTTTTTTACCTATGCTAATTACACATTAAATTCAGGTAGGCTACTGAGTCGCTGTCCTGCAGTGCCCAGAAAAGCGCTGAAACGGAGATGAAAGGGGAACCCGTTTTTATTTATTTATTTATTTTTTTGGCTTATTTTAACTGGCCCATCCAGTTTTCTGGAGGCCCACCTACAATCAAAATCCTGGCGCCGCTAGTGCTTCGCAGCGGTCTGATATCAAGAAATAACAGACCGCATTCCACATTGGAATTCAACCAAGCCATGTAATAATATTTAATAACTTTCAAACGAGCCTGTTCCTTCATAACATAGCCAAAGTTCGGTGTATTTTTGCTTTATACATTTTAGGCTTATTCTCAAATTCAGATTGTGTTGGGGGGGCGGGATTATTAGGAAATTTTATTCTGACAATTTGACCGGAGAGATTTAATTTTGTCGGACATTTCATTTTTTTTCCGGCCAATGTCCGGCAATTACCGGACAACGGAAACCCTGATATATATATATATATATATATATATATATATATATATATATATATATATATGTGTGTGTGTGTGTATATATGTGTGTGTGTGTGTGTATATATATAAATACATTTCTTTCAAATACTTCCCCCTTAAAAGCGTGTGTAGCCACCTGATTCTGCCAGTCAGTGGCATAAAAGCAAAACACGGAGGTGAACGCTGGTTCAACACAGTGATGGCGCGTGAGCGGTGAGCCTTGAGTCTTCACTAAACTTTGTCAGTTGTATTCGTTTTATGGTTTGGACGTTCAAGCGATTAGACGATCCATCAGATGTGTATTATTATATCGAGCTACCATGTTCGCACAGCTGCATTGTGGCACGAAAACTCATAGCTGTGAAGATCACGTGCTCAGAGGAACGCATTTGTCAGCACTGTCCTGTGATTTATCACTAAAGTATCTTAGAATCTCAAAACTTATTGTAGCATATTTTTCTACTTTTGAAGGAACTAGGTAATTTACAACCCCCAGCTTCACAATAATATAAAGATGGACTAATTCACACACACAATTACTGGTACCGTTTACCTTTTATTTATCTCTTACACCGAGCAATAATATGTAAGAAATGATTACGAACATAGATAAAATAACTGCTGATAGTGAGCTATGATCGTTCTTTCAATAGGAAAAAAATATCCCACCTTTAATAGACGATCTCAGGACAGTTGACAGGCCACTGCTGCATGTCGTCACAAAAGCTTATCATTTTCACGTGTTATTAAGCCTTGCCACTTGCAAATGTAACCATTCAAAAGACTTTAAAGCATTCAAACACAAGACGCAGAAAAGCTGAACTGAGTAGCTGGTTACTCGCGCGCTGTGCTCGGTGCGCACGCGGAGAGAGAGCCGCGTCTCACAGAGAGCAACACTGAACCGACCTCTCATTTGCAGAGTTCTCCTTTAAGTTCCCCCTGCACCTCAACGAACAAAAACAAATCGCAGTTTAAACAAACAGCTGTTCTGTTTGCTGTTCTGGTGTTCAGGGCTCACGCAGAGAGAGGCGTCTCAAAACACTTGAACACCGAATTTGTCTGTTTTTGCTCGGTTACCGACAAAATTACAAATATGTGAAAATACCTGTCTTGGATAGTATGTTGGAAAAAAAAAACTGTCAGTTATGTCTTAAGTTAAAGTAAACAGTTGAGAAAAAAATCGTATGTGTTGTGTGTTATATTGGATGCATTCATTGTCTCTTAAAGTGACCGTGCCTAATAGGGCTTTAATAGGGCATTCTGGCACGTGGCGGGCATGTTGATGAACAAAAAAACAGAACGAACATACAAATTAAACACTTTAAAACCGGGCCCACTGGTACAACCTGAACCAGGGTCCCGAAAACCCCAACTATGGCCCTGTTTACAGTACAAACCTTGTAAGTGAACTAGGGATGTCAAATTTCGATTATTTCCATGATCGATCGTCGTTTAAATTAACGATCGATTAATCGTTAACCATAATACTGCAAAATGCGTCTATTGTAGGCACGCAGTCAGCGGTATGACAGGATGTGCAAAAGCCACACACACACACAAAACGCTTTCTCACTTGAATTAAAGAGGTTTTAGTCTGAATAAAATGCTAGTAGCAGGATTATAAAATGAATAGATGCGATTATGATCATTTGATAAAATGAAGAGAGCGCGCCATACTTTTGAGGTCATTTTACTTTGTTGACAGTTTCCAATCCCGCACGGAGAACGCTGAACGCGCCTCTTTAAATGGTTTTGTGGTGCTCGTTGTTGTATTTTAAAGCACAATTGCAATGTTTTCAACTGACATTATTGTATAAAATTATCCGAAATGTGGAGCGCGTGTGACTGCGCTGCACATTAAGTGAACTACATCGGCGCTGCTGCACCAAAACACTGTTGCTCACATTAATTTGATCCTGCTGGATTCTGTCCTAGAAAATGTCAGATTTTTAAAAATCCGTCATACAGCGCATTAGATCGTGACAGTGCATGCGTGCAGACGAGGATGAGCGAGCGGGGCTTTGGCTAGATTTATTTGGAGGTTATTGCTCATGTCTCATTCGGCACAAATCGAAATGTTTCCATATTCGCAATGTATTTGAATGTTAAACTATTATTTATAATGTAAACTAGGCTTGTACTTAACACGCATTTGCATATAGACGGAAAAGATGATCCTCTTCATATGAGCAAAAACGTCCTTGGCATAACAGCAGAGTGGACCGGTATACTACGGTCTATTTAAACTGACCAGTGTAACCTTTTAATGTTTAGTTGACATTTTATTTTGATAATGAACAGACTGCGATGTAAGTTTGAATCGCTAGAATATACGTGTGCAGCAGGCTCCTGGGCGATCGAAACAGCTGAGACATTAAAAAAAATATATATTTTCCGCAAAAGTGTTTACTTTCATTTGTGCACACTCACAATAAAAACAGAAGATTTGTGATCTTGTAAAATAAAGCAAACAAACAGAATGCGTTGTCATCCTTTTTTTTTTTTTTTTTTTTTTGTGAACTTATGGAGCGCCCACACTTCTGTTTTAAATCCGTTAATCTTAATTAGCCTATTTAAGTCGGATATATTTCGCATAGCCTATTTAAAAAAAAAAAAAAAAAACATGAAAACAAATTGTTATTTTTATGTTGGGCCTATTACTTAGTAGGCTATAAATTTTCCTTAAAGCATCCCATTTTGTCCCAGGGCTTAGAACCTGTGCCCTAGTCAGGTCCATGCAGAAACTTGTGAACGATGCTCGGCGTCATCGTTTAGTGACAGCAGTGAATGCTCCAGGAATGTGTCGGCCACAGCGCCTATTAATCGCTGTTTTGAATCCAGCAATTATTTATTTAGAAATGATAAGATCTGATTATGACAAGTGTGGTATAAAAGCTTTGTTTATTAGAGGAATAATAGGTTAACTGGAAAATGTTAGATCGCGACTATGCTTTTGGACCCCATAGTCTTCATTTACGCGGCTTTGTTCTGGTTTGCCGGCTGGTCATGAATTTCCACAAATTCAGTATATTTAGGCATTGTTTCTTTTCCTAAATCTTCATCGTCTAACCCTCTAATTTCCCAGGTTTATTTTATTATCTTTCGCTTTTAATAACTGTTTTCGCATCTCTTACTGTGGTAAACATGGGAAGGGAAATTAAAGATTTCATGAATTAAGAATTCGTTCGATTTATTAATTTGTTCCCTTATTTCACTTAAATCATGGGTTATTTAGGGAACAAAATTAATGAAACATGGACAATTGCCACATTAATAATTCGTAGGAATGAATTAACAAGTTGTAGGAATGAATAGACTGTCCTGTCACTGTGTCCCGCAGCCCTGCAAAGCGCACGATATAAAACCGTTATCTGATGAAATGATTAGTAACTATTTCTATTGCATTTAATGTTGAAGAACTTTTATGTTGTTTCTATTTTAATGTTCTTTAAAGTTTAAATCACATTTAAAGCTTAATTTGTACATTGTGAATGAATGATGATGCTTTTATATATCGTCACCGTCACTCACAGCCGCTCGCACGTGTTGAGTGCGCATGAGCCGCACGCAGCCCAACATTGAATCGGTTAACCGACCATCGATAGCCTTAATCGATTGCATCTCTTATCGACAATTAATCGATCATCGATTAATCGTTGACATCCCTAAAGTGAACTATGAGGGCAAACAAACAAAACAGAAACAAAATAATTGTTCATTAATCATAATCGAGGTAAAATTTTCAGTTAATCGAGGTTTTGACTTTAGGCCATAATCGTCCAGACCTACCCATGTTAACAGATTGCAGCGTTCACACTGCACGAGGTTAGTTCCTTAAGACCCGTGGGATTGCTTGTGATAAAGATTTTAATGCAAAGAGAACAAGACTGTTTCTGTCGGTGATGCTTTAATTTTAAATATTTTCAATATCCTAACAAGAAAAGTAGGCTAATTATTGTGTTTAAATATTTTGCCGCTTGCTTGATCAGCATATACAAAACTAGAAGTCAAATACAAGAACAATGCGTTGTTTATATTTCTTGAGTTTAAACTAATGTCTATGATTATGAAAGACTGTTACTTTTCTGTGATAAAAGACTCACAATGCTAAAAAAATAATTTGTGCCAAAAAGAGGAGTCGGGTCTGTTGTTCGTGAAAATATGTTCTGAAAGATTCCTTAATAAGCTTTGTTCGGGATGTTTAACTACTTTAGGAGCCCTAAGGACTGCCATGGTGAAAACATCATTTGAAATCTCCTGAAATTTGCTACAGTATGTATGGGTCAGTGTTTTGATTGCAGAAGAGTTTGGCAAAGGATTACTAACACACAATAACACACAATAAAACACAACTCCAGATATATTTTTGATGAGGATATGACAATGCAA
>NC_068400.1:425548-445584 GCF_023724105.1 Carassius gibelio
TGGTTTCTCAGGTTTATCCAAAGCCTGATGGATATCCTAGAATTCCAAGACAAGAGTCCCGATGACCCTAAAGTTCTTGCTGAGTAGGTTCCTCAATCCACATACATCATCATCAGAAGTATTATTAAAAATGTATAAAACAACAGGATTCATAAAGTTGTTTTTCTGTTTGTCTCCAAAGATTTGTGGACACTCTGGTGACCATCAGGAATAGGCACAATGATGTGGTACCCACCATGGCTGAAGGTGTCATCGAGTATAGGGATACGTTTGGGGCAGATCCTGTGACATGTCAAAACATTCAGTACTTTCTGGACCGCTTTTACATGAGCCGCATCTCCATTCGCATGCTCATCAACCAGCACAGTAAGTCAGTCGTGTGCTAAATCTAAATTTGTGCTAGTCCTAATACCTGGACTTGGCTTCAGTAATCGCTTTCTCAGCACTTACAGCTCATTAGATCTTGAAAAATCCAGTCTGCTCTAGTTTGAGTTAATTATTCACTGGATATGAGAGAATGATTAGCTTGCAGTACACCTCTAACCCTCTGTTCCCTTTTATTTCCTGTGATATCTTTAGCTCTGATCTTTGATGGCTCCACGAATCCAGGACATCCCAGCAGCATCGGGTGCATTGACTCCTGCTGCGACGTCACAAATGTAATCAGAGGTGAGTGCTCGAATGCATACTGTTATCAACTCAGGATGCAAATATGACCTTAGTGACAAGTGCACATTTATTTCTAACCTCCTGTGTTCTGCTTTAGATGCATATGAGTGCGCTAAAATGCTCTGTGAGCAGTATTACCTCGGTTCACCCGAGCTGGAGCTTAGAGAGATAAACGGTGAGGAATCAAATACATTCTCCAGATGGTTTGGGGCTGCTTTAAATCATTACAATTTTGTCGCTAAACCGCAGTATATTTTATAATGTTTGTTCTCCATTGCAGCAAAGAACAAGTCACAGCCAATCGAGATATCCTACATTCCTTCTCATCTCTACCACATGGTTTTTGAGCTCTTCAAGGTGGGCATGGTGCTTTATTTCTGGATAATACAGATGCATGTGGAATGATAATCAGATTTAGATTATAAATGATTTATTCTTACATCTCTTTCACTCTAGAACGCAATGAGGGCTACTATTGAGACTCATGAAACTAGCAGCACCTTGCCACCGATCAAAGTCATGGTTGCTCTAGGTGGAGAGGACCTGTCAATCAAGGTAAATGAAAGTTCAAATATGAGAATTTTTATGAGATCTTTGGCAGCGAGATTACTACAGTATCTATAACCTATAAAATATGACCTTAATTAGAATATTGAATCATTCTTCTCAATCAACGGTTCCTTCCTCACACTGTAACATCGCCCTAAATTCACCGATAACTGATAATGATGTTATATAATCTGTCCTAAAGATTAATATTCTAACCACCCTTGATCGAGATCATTTGTTGCCATGAACAGAAACCAGTTCTGACTAGTATTAACGATACTGTTAACCTTTGCTCTGTTGGTGGCTGAAGCATGCAACAAAGCAGACGTTGAGTTGCAATGCTACTGTATAACCATGTTTGCAAAATTATATTTATCTTCTTACACATACACAATGGTAAATCCCCCAGTTTTAGTCATGTAACCCACTCATATTAATCACCTGATGTAATGCAGCTCACAAAACACGTCATTGTTCTCTAAACATTCACGTTTCGTGTTCCAGATCAGTGACCGGGGCGGTGGCGTTCCTTTCAGGAAGATTGATAGACTTTTTAGCTACATGTATTCAACAGCGCCCAGACCAACTATTGGTGACCGTCACCGGACCCCAATGGTAAGAGCATAGGACAGACACTACATAATAGCAGGTGCATATGTTTTTTTCATATAAAACTGAAAGTCAAACCTGTCTGTTGTTTCCTCAGGCTGGCTTTGGTTACGGCCTTCCCATCTCCCGCCTGTATGCACGCTACTTCCAAGGTGATCTCCAGCTTTATCCAATGGAGGGCTATGGTACAGATGCTGCAATTCAGCTGAAGGTAAAAACATCCTCAAAAGTGTTAGCTTGCATAAAAATGGAAATTCTGAAACTAATCCTCATGTTGTTCCAAACCTATATGAGGTATTAGCTTTGTTATCATTAAATGGGCTGCGTCAACATTATGATAAACTTCTCCTTTTTTGTTCCTCAAAAGAAAGTCAGTCATCCATATTGGTTGGGATCAATGAGTAATGCACGACTTTGCAGTTTTAAGCGAAATTTTAAACAAACAGCAAGATGGCAAATCATAATGAGAGTTTTGCTTACACTAGCCTTATCTGTTGAGTTTGTTGACATTCTTTAAACTTTGGACATTACATCTGTCAGCCTTCAAATCATTAATCCACAGTCATCTTCCCGCAGGCCCTGTCTACAGATTCAGTAGAGAAGCTTCCAGTGTTCAATCAAACCGCCTTGCGCCATTACAAATTCAACCAGGAAGCTGATGACTGGTGTGTCCCGAGCAAAGAGCCGCTGAACTTAGCTGCGTACAAGGCTGCAAAGTGAAACACCGAAGCTGGTTGCCTTAAAGTCATGACAAATGCCTTCAAGAGATTGGCAAGAAAGGGTGCCATTGAGAATGCATTCATGGACCAGTGACAGCATTTCCTTTTCCAGTTTTCTTTGAGTACTGTTGTCTGGGAACAGTTAAACTGCATGTTGAAGAATTTAAGATTCCAAACAGTAGATTCCTTAGTACAAAACAAGTTATTACTGTGGTGCCGCTGAAGTTGGTATTTTTCAGCTAAAGCTCAGGGATGCAGAGTCCTGTGCGAGTGTGAAAGCCTGAAGTAGCGAGAGTTGATCAAATGCATGTGAACCTGATTAAAGCAGGTGGAAAGAGCTTAAAACAGACAGACAGAAATGTTTGTATTACAAAGAAATAAATACTGAAGGCAGTAGAAATGCAGTTGGGATGAGAAGATGAGAGGTCAGAAAAAGTGTATGAATTGTGAGAAGTGTCAAAATAAGGAAGATGTGGCCCAAGGTGTATTTTTCCTCTGTAAAGAGGCCGGACAGTTTGAAATCATGCTTGATGTGTGAAGTGTGATCTACACTATTTAAAAAAAAAAACATTCATGTAAGCATTTATTAATAGCACTGTACGGTTTTGTTTCATTGCATAATGAATGACCATAAGATGTGTATACTTATTGTTCACAATATTTATCATTTTTAAAAGGACCTTGTTGTTTGAGTTTTTAATATGAATGAAATAAATCAAATATTTTCTCATCAACACAGATAACCTGTTGTTATTATAAACTGAGTATTCCAGTGAAATACCGTACATACAGTAATACACATGTAATTATGTAACTGAGAACATGATGTACCCATGAATGTGAACTCTGCAAGAAAACAATATAAAACAAGCTGCATCAGTGCAACATTAGTGTTTCCCAGCCTTGTGCTTCAAATCAACCACACCTTCAACCAGGGTTCCTACATATTTTCCATTTCAAAATGTAATACTTTTCCAGGCTCAAATTTCCAAACCTCTTTGTAGATATTTGTAGAGCCGACCGATATATAATTTTGCAGATATTACCGGCCGATATGAACCTGATGCAGATATATCGCATGAGTGGCTGCTGATAATCTTTTTTTTTTTTTTTTTTTTTTACACAACATATGTAAACACCAGCAAACATGCACTTATTCACATCATACTCTTCACTCTCTGAGGCAGAAGTCTCCAAACTCATCCTTTCTAATCATAAGACTATTTGTCCGCTTGATCCTATTCAGTCTCTTCTCCTTCAAGCCATTTCTCCTGCAGTTGTACCTGCACTCACTCACTTCAACATATCCCTCCACACTGGTGTTTTTCCTTCAACATTTAGACAGGCTTGTATAACTCAACCAGTTAAGAAACCCACCCTCAACCCATCTCTTTTAGAAAACCAGTTTCCCTTCTTCCTTTCATTGCAAAAACACTTGAATGAGCTGTGCTCAACCAAGTCTCTGCCTTGATCACACAGAACAACCTCTGACAGCAACCAATCTGGTTTCAAAAGTGGACATTCAACTGAGACTGCCGTGCTCTTAGTTGTTGAAGCCCTAAGACTGGCAAGAGCAGAATTCAAATCTTCAATACTTATCTTGTTTGATCTGTCCGCTGCTTTGGACATGGTTAACCACCAGATCATCCTGTTAATCCTACTTACAAAGAGTATCTCAGGAAGCACACTTCAATGGTTTGAGTCTTACCTATCAGATAGGTTCTTTAAAGTATCTTGGAGAGGTGAGGTGTCCAAGTCACAACATCTAACTACTGGGGTGCCTCAGGGCTCAGTTCTTGGACCACTTCTCTTCTCTGTCTACATGACATCATTAGGTTCTGTCATTGAGAAACATGGCTTTTCATACCACTGCTATGCTGATGACACTCAACTCTACCTCTCATTCCATCCTGATGATCTGACGGTAGCTGCTAGCATCTCAGCTTGTCTAACAGACATTACTTGCTGGATGAAGGACCATCACCTTCAACTCAACCTTGCCAAGACAGAACTGCTTGTGATTCCTGCAAACCCATTGTTTTATCACAATTTATCCATCAAGTTAGGCACATCAACCATAACTCCTTCAAAAACAGCCAGAAACCTTGAGTTATATTTGATGATCAGCTGACTTTCTCATACCGCATTGCTAAAACGGTCCGGTCCTGCAAATTTGCTTTATTCAACATCAAAAAGATCAGGCCCTTTCTTTCAGAACATGCTGCACAACTCCTTGTTCAAGCTCTTGTTCTGTCCAGGCTGGACTATTTTTAATGAGCCGAAAAGAATACACGTGTAATCTGCATGTTCATCAACATCAGTCGGGCTCTAGATTTTTGGCCCATATTTAATTTAAATGGTTCTTACAGAACTATTTTCAGCTTTATATTTGGAAAATATTACAGGCATTTATAAATAGTTTTATTTTTTCAGGGTTTTCATTGATATTCTTCAAATGATAGAAACATAGTGAACATACAGAGACTTTAAAAATAAAAAAAATTATGATAAAAAAATTAAAAAGACTTTTACATGCACACAAGTACCTTTTTTTATGCCCTAGAGAAACTACTCACATGTGCATGTGAATTTGTTTGCATGCTTACACAATTTCTAGTTTTATATAACCCTTTGTGCATCACTGCCATCTTGCTATGAAAAACAAAAGCAAGGATGCACATGAATTAATAGAGTTTTACTTGCTCAGGCTTTCCTTATAGTTGTACAGTACCTCTAATATCAAGGCCTAAAGTCCAATTTAGCCTCTGCGGTGGCAGAAAAGCCTTGACACAAAATGGGCTGATTGCATAATATGGCTGTGTACATTGTCCTATTTATCAAGTTCAAGGGTTGATAAAAAAAAAAAAAAAAAAAAAAAAAACACTGGTTTTGTAAAAAAACAATTATGTTGAAAATGTGGCTTAGGGCAGTTTGTCAGATACCGTGAAATGGGTTGATGGCACAATAGGTGGCTCAGTGTGCATTGTCCTATATGCTAAGTGTAATGGTTTCTTGTGCACACAAAGTCTGTTTTTTTTTTTTTTTTTTTTTTTGGAAAGGTCTTTGAGGCTATGTAATATGGTGATAAGCATATCATGATAGGAAACCCAAAATGCAAAATGAAAAAGTGCACCACTCCTGTTTGACAATCACTAAAGAATCACTAAACAGCTGTCACTTCTTGTATGCCAAATTTATTTTCATTAAATTCTTACATTTCGATTATAAAAATAAATTAAAAAAGAAAATAACACATGGGGGCAAAAGTCTGGAAGTGCAAATATTTTCCTATACGCTTTCTATTACTTTTCCATACTTTTACAAACCTGAAAATTACTTAAATCAAATTTCATACTACTCCAAACTCTGTAGGAACCCTGTTCCACTAAATAAGCTCATTAGCTAAGAAATGGATGGGTCAGAAAAACACTAGTCCAAAAAAGGAACTGTTTTTGGAACAAAGTGGGGAAACGCTGTGTGCTACAGTCAGCATTCTCTCGTGTTAATGTGAGCACAACTTCCGGTGCCCCTTTCAGTTATTTGTTTCCGTTTCTGCTGTTGCAAACTAATGTTTGAAATCATTTAATTTATTACCGTCATAATAATACACTTTTTGTAGCACAAACCGTTTTACCATTTACTTCATAATTCTTGTAGATTCATTAATTGGCAGCTAATGCACCGGAAGCCCTGCACATTCACAGGAAATTAAGACTTTGACTGCAGAATACAGTTCTGCCAATTTTTGGCATTAATCTTATTATCTCCATCTAATAGGCTACTAGTATTCTTAGTGTGAAGAGTTATAGCCCTGCTTGTTCTGGTGCAATGAGCATAATTAATCTTATAGCAGAATTTAAAAGTCATGGCTATCATGGCGTTAAAGTGACTTTAACAACACCATTTCTGTTCCACAAGCCTGATCAGAGTTGATAATGGTGTTTTGCCGTAACAGGTCTTATTGAGCTCAGAACACGATGCAGCCTACGTGCTGTTTTCCTTCAGTCTACGTGACCTGTTTATGGACTGTGATTAAGATTAAGCTGATGTACGTAAAATATAGTACTTTGATTAAGCAGCTGGCCTCACTATGAGTAACTGTGGCAATCAGTCATGGCACTGTCATAAAAAACACTCGGCTGGGACGTGAAAGGACACGATCCAATATGCATCCATGCGTGTACCTTACGCAAGCGCTTAAATCCAGCAGCCTACAGATCTTGACAGGGCAAGGGCCCGTTCTGTATGCCAAAACAGATAGACAAGGAAGATAAAAAGATTGTCTTTGTATTGCATTTCAAAAACGTTCACTTTAGAGTTTGGCTGGTCACATTTCTGAACTAGTGTGGTTTAAATGGTCTAAATTAATTAATCTTGTTTGCATATGCTCTTAAAGGGATAGTTCACCCAAAAATAAAATTTGATGTTTATCTGCTTACATCCTTTTAACCTTAACTAAAGTGATGCACATTGCCTAGAAAAACAACAAAAAAAGGCACAGCTTTTAGGGATTATTGTGATTATTTTAAACATTCATAACATGACAGAGATACAGTTGTCGATATTAATGCAGGAAAACTTGCAAATTAAATATGACGGAGAAAGAAAATATTAGGTGTATGGACAGATCCATTCATAGCGCATCATGTGATTACGGTCAAAACCTTGACTGAATGCTGCGCCCTACTGAGTGCAAGTGGAACTGCCAACCAAAGTTATAAGAAAACAGGGCATTTTATAAAATGACTTCTATTTTTATTGTTATGGAATATGACCCCCCCCCCCCCAAAATAAAAAGCAAATACAACATATTATAAAATTACTATAGAATTCAAGCAGTTAACGAATTCACTAAATCATCCAGTGTTAAAAAGCACAGCTAAATGTAGATTAATGCATAGAATACACAGTTGAAATAAACTGTTAATTGCTTTTTTGACCCATGACTAAAACACTAACTGAAAACCCCAGGACATTCTAAATGCAATGGAAATTGCATTACAGATTGTATTACTAACAATCAGTGAATGTCTGTTGATGTTGGTGGTGGGAGAGAAGATCACGAGGACACCGGTTTCTCACAGATCCAGGGCAAGGACATGTGGCAGGGTGCGTCATACCAGCTCTTGATAGCCACACGACTTAACACATCTGTTTTTATCATGTAGCCACAGTCTTCATTTATATGGTTGTTTGGCTCGCCATCTTCCCAGAAACTATGGAGGAAAAAGAGAGGTCAGACAGCCTGGTTTCCTTGGGATATATGGTTTTAACCAGTGGAAGTAGCAACATTTTTTAAATAACAATGGCAAAATAAAGTGAAGCTAAAATATGTTCAATATACTAAGGTTAATGACATGCGTCTTATTTTATGATATTTCTTTTCTTAAGTTTTTAAGGGATATTGCATTTGGGATGTTTTTTATTCACTGTATAAATCCACTTAATGGTTCTTGCACTCAAAACAGTTGTTTTATTTTCATATAACCATTTTTTACCCTGATTGATTGTATAATACATTAATCAGGCTGTAAACCACATGTCTGCTTTGCATAAAATAATAAGCACAAAATAAAATAAAAATAAAAGTTTTGTAGTATTTTATGTAAAGGCTAAAATATCAATTTCTGCTTCCCAAGTAGTCACTAACATATGAATTTCAAATGAGCATTAAACACTCAGAATATATAAATGATTTTGAGGATATATGTATTGATGATAAGAAAATGATTTCATGCAATATTACTTCATTGCTTTTCTTTATTATTATTTTTTAACAAAGAGGAAGAAGAAAAAGGAAGGATGAGATGATTCAGTATATCACCACAAGACCTTCATCGAAACAAGAAATGAAAAAATATAATTCAGCAGTTTTAACTCCATGTGAGATGCGTCAGAACACTGAAGTGTTTACAAGACTCCATATGGATCTGACTTCCAGCACAAGAGTTTTATCTTCTAAAGATTTACATGTAATATTCTTACCCTCCAACTAGTTTAGTTCCGTCCACCCAGTACCAGTCATCTTCTACTCTTGCATCACTTATGCCAAACCAGAAAGCGTTCCAATATCCACGGGGCAGCAGGTTCCATATGAACGTCTTCAGGTCAAAAGGTCAAATAGAATTTAAATCAGTAAAAAAAGAATTAGAATCATTTGTAATGGCTCACAATTCAACTAATATCCCTTCTTCTTTTCTATTTTGTTGGCCATTGGATGCTGTTCTTTTTACACCGATATAGATTTCTAAGGTCAGTGTTACCTGAAGTCATTAGATGTACAGCAAATATATCTGCATACACACATACACACACATTCTATAACAGAAATGCAAATGAAAGAGCAGTCTATACCTGTTCCTCAGCTGTGAGGATGATGGCCAGATGTCCTCCTTGCCGCTTGCAGTTCGTCTGACTGTCCGACCAGCTCCTTCTGTATTCTGAGACGTAGTAACAGCTGCCATTAAAGTGCTTCCAGTCTTCAGGACAGGGACTTTTCGTTGGCAATGGAGTGGTTCGTGGTGCAGGGGTTGCCTCTAAAAAGACCCAACATTTTAACGTTATGAAATGCAACAGATATTGTTTGCTGATTGCACAGATGCATGCACTTGCACCTCACTAACCAAGCACAGCGATTCTGTTTTTCAACTGCGTCCGTTCTTTCTCCAGTTCACTCTTTTCTTTCTTCACGGCCTGCAGCTCTTCAGTCAGAGCCGATACGTTAGCGCATCCCTTTTGCATGTGCGATGCAGCAGTGCTGGACAGAGAATCCTGATCAGATCGTGCCTTGCCTAAACCACAAGAAAAGAAATGAAAGCAGAAGTGTTTTAATGAAAGGAGGTTTCAAGAGATAAAAATAGTAAGATTATGATTATAACGTAAGTTTAAATGGATATTAAAACTCACTTTCTAAGAATTTTACATATTCACTAAAAAGAAAAAGAGTGTAGAAATAATTTGCACTCAGAAAATGCTGGTAAACTTAAGTAATTAGAAATAAACTGAAAGTAATGCATCTAATTAAACTTTAC
Organism: Carassius gibelio; assembly: GCF_023724105.1. Taxonomy (NCBI): domain Eukaryota; kingdom Metazoa; phylum Chordata; class Actinopteri; order Cypriniformes; family Cyprinidae; genus Carassius; species Carassius gibelio. Next base: position 435,126 of record NC_068400.1, read on the forward strand.
ATTTAAAGTAATGACTAAATAGTATGTTATAGGAAAGGTTTCTGTATTTTTATTGTAATAATTACTGTAATACTGTAAAGTTTTTTTTATTTTTAAATGAACATTTCCATAATGCATCGAGATATTTCCTTGCAAAATAGAAAATCAGAAATAGCTGTGGAAAAAGAATTTGTTTCACATATATATATATATATATATACATATCATGATTGAATGCAAATTGGAATTCTTGTAAATCAGAATTGATTCAAATCTAATTGAATCTGGAAATGTGTTTTAATGACCAGACCTGGACATAAACACACTCACACTAAAGTCATGTAAGTGAGAAGAGAGAAGTACCGCTGTGAACACTTGTGACCACCAGGATCATGAGTAAGATGAGGCAGAAGCCAGTCAGACATGCGGTTGCCACCTTGAAGGGATCTTGGCAAAATTGCTTTCTGCTTTTATCTGGGTTCTGCAATACTAGAAAGAAGTGAAACAACTGGATTTACAATATAATGACTTTATAAACTTGCACTTCTAAGTGCACAATTTTACAGTACAAAATAAATGAATGGGGCATGTTCACATGACATTTTTTGATAAGAAATATACAATTAATTTAAACTTTGAATTCTTTCTGGAATACATGTGGTACATTTCAGTAAATCATTTACAGATTTTTTCTTTCTTTATTTTTTTGCCAGGTTATCTCAAACCCTGAGAGTATTGATCAGTATGCTATCCAATAATGGTGGATGGTGGTCAAACTGGAGTTTCTGCAGTCGGGTTTTTAAGGATTTAGTAAAAACAAAAACGAACAAATACAGCTAACTAACACAATAAAAACATGATAACATAATAAAAAAACAGATTTTTTGCTTCAGTTTTTCAGTTTTTGCTTAGTGTGTATATATATATATATAGCTAAAATAAAAAAAAATCAGTGTAATGGATCTCATTACACATGATGTATCTGTAAACATTAAGACAGCAAATGCTGTGATTGTCATACCTGAATATCGCACCTCTGGACTGCTGCAGTCATCGTCAGGTCCGTCAATGAGATTGGTGTGCATCCCCTCTTTGTTTGCAGACATTGCTCACGTTTGCTCACTTTCATAAAAATTTGAAACACACTGAAGTCTGTCTGTCTGCTGCGGTGCTTGGTCAGCAGCGGGGGGGGGTTTAATGCTCCTGTGCTGAATGATGTTGATTGGTTAACATGAATTGGTTTGCTCAGTCAGCGAACGTCACAAGTAATTCCTCAAAAGTGTTTTTAAGATTTTTCTGAAAGTTAAACCTGCTGTTTATGACTCACACTGACAGTGCTCATTGCACAATTACATAACAATACTAATGTTGATTTCCACACCGCTGACACGTTGCACGTTGCACGTTATTTGTTTTTTGGACATCAACATGGTTCAGAATACAGTCTTTTGTGTGCAGATTAAAAGTAGCTTGTCATACAGGTTTGGAACGACATGAAGGTGATAAAATTCTGAAATTATTTTATTTTGGGGCTACTGATTTAACTGTATCAACATGCAGGTTACAGAGCTTTTATCAGTAAGGATTCCAGTAGATTTAAAACATTATACACTTTCACCAGGCCCGTAACCACCTTAGACACAACAGACATTACCCCCCCCCCCCCAATAATTAAAAGTGGCCAAATCTCCCCCACCCAATATTTGAAATTCTTGCACTGATCTGGTGTACTCCGTTACACGGCGCTCTTGTTAGGATAGCAAAAACCTTTAAAAGCTATATCTTCAGCATGCTCTGCCTCTGCAGTCTAACAGCGCTCGTCAATATCACAATAACTGAGATCACCAATCAAATCAAAGTAGGCGGGGTTTACCGTTCACGGAAGCAGAGCACGATTTCCAGCGCGAAGCATTAGTTTAAACACGCCCCTCATATCTACGTCACTATGTGATAAGATTAGCAAAATTCCGCCCAAATGTTCACGCAAAGAAACCATCTGGCCACTTCTTCGTCAGATCCGTCGGCCGTTCCTCGATATAAATGGGTCTCATTACACACAATGTTCCTGTAAACATTAAGACAGCAAATGCTGTGATTGTCATACTTGAATATCGGAATATCATAAAAATATGAAACGCACTGAAGTCTGTCTGTCCACTGCAGTGCTTGGTAAGCAGCAGGGGGGTTTAATGCTCCTCTGTAATGAATGATGTCGATTGGTTAACATGAACTGGTTTGCTTATTCAGCGAACATCACGAGCAATTCCTCAAAAGTGTTCTCAAGATTTTCTGTAAGTTAAACCTGCTGTTTATGACTCACACCGACACATTGCACAATAAAAAAAAAAAAAAAAACATTAGCAAATTGTTGCTTCATATTTGTTCAGTTTTTATTTTATTTTTTTAGATTCTGAAGGATTCTGGATTGGTTTTACTTTGGATGAAGTGTAGTCCAGCCCGATACTTCGTCAAATTTGCTGGCCGTTCCTCGTAATAACTGCTGGCTGCTGCTCACGGTAACACTTTAAATTAACGTACACATTCACTATTAACTAATTGCTTATTAACATGCTTAGTAGCATATTGGCTGTGTATTAGCACTTATAAAGCCCATATTAATGCCTTATTCTGCATGACCATATTCTATGCCTAACAGACCATTAACGAAGTGTTTTTCTTTAATAAACTCATAGTTACTGCTTATTGGGAGTAAGGCATTTATTGTATGAGAATTATGATTCTTAAAGGGTTAGTTCACCCAATTAGAGATCGACCGATATGGGTTTTTCTATAGCCGATGCCGATGCCGATGTTTAGAGGTCAGGGTCAGCCGATGGCCGATATCTTGGAGTTTTCCCCTTGATTTGCATGCTAAAATGTCACACTAATAATAAGTGGATGCACAACACATTTTTTCTAAACCTATCATAATTTATTGAGCACTGACTTGAACCATCTTTTCATTCATCTTAATTTAGTGCACTAAAATTAATAAACTGACCAAGTATTAAATATATAAAACAGGTATATATATATATATATATATATATATATATATATATATATATATATATATATATATATATATATATATATATATATGTCAATCATTTACATAAAAGTTTTAGAGCATTTACATTTATCAAGTAGAATTTTTCAAGTTTGTTGGAACATAAATGTAAACTTAAATATACATTTAAATAAATACAATTTTAGAAATAAAAATCAATTAAACTGAAAAATATATAAAAAAATATTTATATAAAAAATAAATAACAGTAGTGCTGCAAAGACACTAGCAACCAGCAACATTTGTGTTTGGTATAAATGACACAGAACACCTAAAGTGCATTCTAATTTCGAACTTACATCGCAGTCTGTTCATTATTAAAATAAAGTACAGTCAACCAAACATTTAAAAAGTTACACTGGTTCAGTTTAAATACACCCTATACCGGTCCTCTCTGCTGTTATGCAAAGGACGTTTTTGCTCATGTGAAGAGGATGATTTTTCCGTCTAGTTTACATTAAAAAAATATTATAGTTTAACATTCAGATACATTGCGAATATGGAAACATTTGGATATGTGCAGAACGAGACGTGAGCAATAACCTCCAAATACATCTAGTTAAACCCGCGCTCGCTCGTCCTCGTATGGACTTAGTGCACATGGCATAATATCTTCTTTTTAACATAATAATAAGGACTTCTCATCTCCCAGTCTGCTGTGATAAAGTGAGCAGTTATCATCACAGAGCTCTCCGTCCACCTGGACGTCCATCCGTCTGTCGCGCTCTCTTCATTTTATCAAACGATCATAATCACATTTATTCATTTTACAGTCCTGCTACTAGCATTTTATTAATACTAAAACCCCTTTAATTCAGGTGAGAAAGCTTTTTTTTCCAAGTGGCTTTTGCACATAATAATAATACCGCTGCAGACGCATTTTGCAGCATTAAGGTTATTGCTTGACCGTTAATTTAAACGACGATCAATCATGGAAATTATCAAATATTGACATCCCTAAATACAAATGAGTTGGATGGAAAACTGGTTATTGTCTGCATCAAACCATGCTTCCGAACACATGTGATTCACCGTTCTGGGCAGCTCCAGGACGTCTGTCTCAGAGCGCGGTGCTGTCTGTGAGCGGGGCGGAGTAACGGAGCCCTCAATCACGCTGCAGTGTTTGTAAGAGCTGACAACTTCTCCACCCCATTTACAGAATGAAGTTCTCTGACTACCTTTATCTCGCAGGTCTGTTGTTGAATCTTCCAAAAGCTTCACATGCAGTGGCTGCAGCAGCACTTTCCACCGCGCCAATAACACGGGGCTGTCCGCCGACGTGCCTGACTTTAAATCGGCGCTACTAAACACGGATATCGGCCGATGCCGATATATTAAAAAATGACAAATATCGGCCCGATATATCGGCCGAGCGATATATCGGTCGACCTCTACACCCAATAATCAAAATTATGTCATTAATAACTCACCCTTGTGTCGTTCCAAACCCGTGAGAGCTCTGTTTATCTTCTGAACACAGTTTAAGATTTTTTTAGATTTAGTCCGAGAGCTCTCAGTCCCTCCATTGAAACTGTGTGTACGGTATACTGTCCATGTCCAGAAAAGTAAGAAAAACATCAGCAGTACTACTAAACAAAGTAGTGTTACATCAGAGGGTCAGTTAGAATTTGCTGGACGATCGAAAATACATTTGTCCAAAAATAGCAAAAACAACGACTTTATTCAGCATTTTCTTCTCTTCCGTGTCTGTTGTGAGAGAGAGTTCAAAACAAAGCAGTTTCGAAACGAATCATTCGATGTAACCGGATCTTTTTGAACCAGTTCACCAAATCTAACTGTATCGTTTTAAATGGTTCGCGTCTCCAATACGCATTAATCCACAAATGACTTAAGCGTAGAGTAATTAATTTACTCAAACAGTACACTGACTGAACTGCTGTGAAGAGAGAACTGAAGATGAACACTGAACCAAGCCAGATAACGAATAAAAGATTGACTCTTCTCGAGTTAAGAACCGTTTCTTTCAGACATGTCCGATTCGAGAACCGAGGAGCTGATGATACTGCACATGTGTGGTTCAGCGTGAAGCAGACTGACACACAGAGCGTCTGAACTGATTATTTTGGTGATTGATTCTGAACCGATTCTGTCCTAATCTCTAATCTCATTCGCGCGAATGGTGCTTTTTTTTTTTTTTTTTTTTTTACATTTAGCGTTTGACGCGAATTCGCGTCTGGGTCATTCTCATGAAACAGTTGAAACGCCATGTCACTATTGATTTTAGATATTAAACATGCAATTTAGTAATATATAAAAACACCATAATAAAGACAATACTGTTCTCTACCTTGCACAAAGAGTAATTTCAACATAGGAATTAATTATTTTTGCATTTTATTGCATTTTCTGCTGAAATTCTCATTACCGCAATACGTCCAGCTGTATCTTAACTTATGTTATGTTGTAATTTAAACAAATTACAATTAAAATATTCTGAAAAAAGTAAATGGATATTCTTCTATAATTTTTCACATGACAGAAAAATGACAGACTGAATATTCATGTATAATAAAAATGATACAATAGTGGAAATATAAAGTGTCCATGACTAATGTTCTCATCCCCCGCAATATTTTTTGAGGGTCATTTACGCACACAATTTCTTTTTAATATAAATCTTGATTTTAAATTAAGCAACACATGAGGCAGAACCTTCGAAATACCAACAAGGTAGGCAGATATCTTCATATTGTTCCAGTTAAAAGTGTAAAATTCTCTTGTCAGAACGTGTACACGACAAATTGATTATCATCACAGAAACGGGTAGTTTTCCACATTTAGAAAAATATTAGATTATAAATTTTATATGAAAATATACTTCATTAATGACTGATTATATACACAGAGTAAAAATTTAGCTAAATCATCATGGCTTCTCTGTTGTTAGCAAAACATGCTAAGACACCTCATCCTCCGCAACACCATTTTCACTCACCGCAACAATTTAAGGCCAGTTGCGGTAGAGAGAACCTCTTTTTCGGTAATGAGAATTTAATCATACAGACTATTGTTAAATATATATAATGAGTTATTAAATTAAATATTATTTAATAACAAAACAAAAAAGCTTAAGCAAAGGCTAGGGTGACCAATTTCAGAGAAAACGTTTATACCAACCCACCAAATCCCAGGAAGGAGAGAGACATTATGGGTTAGAGGTTACAGCAGGAGTAGTTATCAAAAATTGTTGGGAAGCCTACACAAATGTTGGTGCATCTATCATTATGAGGACTTTCTATAAGTGTAATGATTTTTATACTGAGCAACAGAACTGTGTGTGTGTGTGTGTGTGTGTGTGTGTGTGTGTGTGTGTGTGTGTGTTCAGTGCTGTGTGTGTGCACTTTGGATGGGTTAAATGCAGAGCACAAATTCTGAGTATGGGTCACCATACTTGGCTGTATGTCATATTGGAATAATTTCTAAAGGATCATTTGACACTGAAACCTGGAGTAATGATGCTGAAAATTCAGCTTTGTCACCACAGAAATAAAATTCTGGTTTAAAGTATATTAAAAAGATAACAATCACTTTATCATAATATTACTGTTTTTACTGTAGTTCTGATCAAATAAATGCAGCCTTGATGAGCAGAAGAGGCTTTAAAAAAACTTTTTTTATTTTTTATTATTTATGCTAAACTTTTGAATGGCAGTGTATTTAAATATGAAAAAAATGCAGCAGTTTTAAATTCTAATTCAAAAACAATTATTATAGAATGGTTAGGGTTAAATTGAATGAGAACATCTTTAAGGAAAAAAGAAAAATATATTGTGAATCATCTTTTTAGGAATGAGCGATTTTGGAAAAACTTTAGGTTCACACTTGGGTATACGCTTTACCAGAACCAACTCTTTCAGTAGAAAGAAAAAAATCCACTTGAGTTATCAAAGACTACATTCCCACTGTCAATGACTATTAATAAATAGTTATTACATAATTATATGATTATTACATAAAATCTAAAATAAAATAAGAAACATTATTTTGTAATAATGTATTGTGAATAATTTTTTAATAATAAAACTAAAATTACAAAATTAATATTAGTCTTCTTTGTTTTCTAACATTACACTATTAAGTATTTATTTTTGTGGAAAACCACAGGGTGCCCTTTAAACTGCTTCTCATAAAACCTATTCATAAAGCAGCTGTGACATAATTTTACTAAGGAATGGGGAGAAATCTTAAGCTAAGAAAAAGAGTGAGGATGACCTTTTTGGTATGGATGATGTCAGCATGATTACTAACTACACCCACAGTGATTGGCTGATAAGGGATGGATCTCTGTCAGTTATTTTATAATAGAAATATTGTAGAATGAGATATCATGTTGCCATAAATAAAGATTTCAAAATATAAATGTTGCAATATTCAAATAAAGTTTGAACTAGAGTGTCACTAATTAAACAAGCATATGTTCAGCTAATTGTCAGCTTCTACATGTCTGCATCTTATAAATAATTGTTATATGTATAAGCAGCCTTTTAAAAAACAGACTAGAATTATTATGGCTGATATTGTAACGACAGGTAAAAGAGGAGGAAGCAATTGCAGGCAATCAGATGATGTTTATTAGAAAGAGAGTCCAGAATGTTGGCAATGGCAAGGAAGGTCTACGGTGGCGTGAGAAGAGCTGGATGGTGAAGTCGATGGTGCAGGTGAAGGAGGTCAATGGTTGAAACCAGGAACAGACCGGAACACTGACACGAGGACGACAACACGAATACAATCCAGCACACGAACACGGAAGACGGTAATCCAACTAGGACACGGAGACATGAGAGAGGATCTGACGGCAGACAGAGAGAGAGGTGAGTGTTTATAGCAGAGTGGAGATGAGGCTCAGCTGGAGCGAGACAATCAACATACAGGTGACAACAATTAACCAAACGAGCACATGGAGACTACGAGAGTACAAATACAAACACAAAACATGACACGGAGGAAACAATGGATTTCCTACCGTGACAGTACCCCCTCCCCTAGGACGTCACCTGACGTTCCCAGCCTGCCTTACCTGTAGATTGTAATCATCAATAAGGCGGTGATCCAGTATGTCCCGAGCAGGAACCCACCTTCTCTCCTCCGGACCGTAACCTTCCCAATCCACCAAGTACTGAAATCCGCGTCCCCTCCGTCTAGAGTCCAGAATACGATTAACCAAATATGTGGTTTCCCCATTAACGATACGAGGCGGGGGGGGAACCGGGGCAGGCGGATTAAGACGGGAAAAAATCACCGGTTTAATTTTGGACACATGGAACACGGGATGAACCCTCCTGTACGTCGGAGGAAGGCTAAGACGCACTGTTACCGGATTAATGATTTTGGTAACAGAAAACGGGCCAATAAATTTGGGAGCAAGTTTATTCGAAACGGAACGCATCTGAATATTCTGGGTTGAAAGCCACACTCTTTGACCGACGACGTAACGGGGAGGCTTCGACCGGTGGCGATCGGCCTTAGCCTTGGTGCGCGACCTAGCCTGGAGCAGAGCTCTACGAGCTCTGGTCCAGGTGCGGTGACACCTCTGGACTAGTGCGTGTGCGGAGGGGACCGAAACCTCGGATTCCGTACTGACAAAATTAGGTGGTTGGTACCCTAAACTGCACTTAAATGGAGACATGCCCGTAGATGACACTGGCAGAGAATTGTGTGCGTACTCCACAATTGAGAGTTGCTGACACCAGGACGAAGGATTATTGGAAGCCAAACATCGCAAAACCCTTTCGACATCCTGATTGGCTCGCTCGGTTTGACCATTGCTCTGGGGATGGAACCCGGAAGAAAGACTAACAGTCGCTCCTAACAATTTACAAAATTCTCGCCAAAATTTGGACACAAATTGGGGACCCCTGTCAGAAACCACGTCTGTCGGAAGGCCATGTATACGGAAGACGTGGTCAATGACAGCTACCGCTGTTTCCTTGGCTGAAGGTAATTTGGGCAAGGGAATAAAATGAGTCGCCTTCGAGAACCGGTCCACTACGGTTAAAATCACCGTATTGCCCTTAGAGGGCGGGAGGGCGGTAATGAAATCTAGCGAAATGTGGGACCAGGGTCTCGAAGGGACAGACAGCGGTAAGAGTAACCCATCTGGAGGTCGATTGGAAGTCTTACCAATAGCGCAAACTGAACAAGCCAAGACGAAGTCGTGGACGTCACGAGCCATACCAGGCCACCAAAATCGTTGCTTGACTAGAAACCTAGTTCTACTAACCCCTGGGTGACAAGCAACACTGGAACAATGACCCCACTGGAGAACGTCTGACCGTAACCCCTCCGGCACAAACAATCGGTTCGGTGGGCAACGAGCCGGGGGCGTTACCCCTTCTAAGGCAGTCAACACCTTCGATTCGACCTCCCATCTGAGCGCGGAGATAATGATGGTCCCCAGTAAAATGGGCTCGGGAGTAGCAGTACGATCGGAACGCTCAAAAAGACGGGATAAAGCATCGGGTTTGATGTTTTTGGAACCCGGCCGGTAAGAAAGTGTAAAATCGAAACGACCGAAAAACAATGCCCACCGAGCCTGCCTGGAGTTAAGTCTTTTGGCGGTTCTAATGTATTCGAGATTCTTATGGTCCGTCCATACAATGAAAGGTACACCCGACCCTTCAAGCCAGTGACGCCATTCTTCCAGTGCAAGTTTGACTGCCAACAACTCTCGATTGCCAATGTCATAATTAACTTCTGCAGGAGATAAACGGTGAGAATAATACGCGCATGGATGCACCTTTCCGTCTGAGGATGCGCGTTGGGACAACACTGCTCCTACCCCCACCTCTGACGCGTCGACCTCCACTATGAATTGACGTGAACGATCAGGGGTGACGAGAATGGGAGCTGAAACAAAGCAGCTTTTCAGTTTGGCAAACGCAGCCTCGGCTGCGTCTGACCACCTGAACGTCAAACTAGGGGAGGTCAAGGCGGTCAGAGGAGCGGCTAGTTGGCTGAAATTGCGAATGAAACGCCGGTAAAAATTGGCGAACCCCAGAAATCTCTGCAGGGCCTTGCGAGACTCTGGGGATGGCCAATTTACCACAGCCTTAACCTTCTCAGGATCCATGCGAACACCCTCAGTCGAAATGATGTGTCCTAGAAAGGAAACAGACTGTGCATGAAAAACGCATTTCTCCGCCTTGACAAACAATCCATTCTCTAGCAACCGCAGAAGCACTCGTCGTACGTGTTGCACGTGTTCCTGGAGAGACGAAGAAAAAATCAATATGTCATCCAGGTAAACATATATGAACAGATCGACCATGTCTCGCAACACGTCATTAACGAGTGCTTGGAAGACTGCCGGCGAGTTCGTTAGCCCGAAAGGCATCACGCAGTACTCAAAATGGCCTCTAGGGGTGTTAAAGGCAGTCTTCCACTCATCCC
>NC_068400.1:446084-461084 GCF_023724105.1 Carassius gibelio
ACCTACCAATCTCCAACCTCTAGATGTGGATCAAACCACACCTCCTCGATTTTGTGTTCTGCAGTGAGGTGCTACTTAAGCATATTCATTACTTACTACAAAACAGTCAGAGGTCAAAAGGAACACGGACTGAAGGAAAGCAGGTTTGACAAATCAGTGGTCTGGAGTTTTCAAATTAGACTTCTAAAAAACACCTTTGCTCATATGCAAACAAGTGCGCGCACAACCCTGGACAATTCATTTTCCACTCAAAATGAGTCTGGGGTGTGCGATATAGCATCGTCTGCAATAATATGGTAAGTGTTGTTGAAATGATGTGCGATCTGACACTATCAATTAGGCTATATCACTGTGGGATTAGATCTCTGCCACAATTCTGCATTTTGCACTTGCGCGAACTGAGTTTTGTGGAGAAAATATTTGTCCCTCAAAGAAGAAAGTATTCAAAACTAATGCAATACTAGAAATTGCAAAGTTAATGCATAACCAAAGGACAGCAAAAAGCTCAGTGTGTCAGCAGGGTCAGTCAAAAACATGTGTATAAGAAAAGATGCATGTTAAAGGAAAAATTCACCAAAAATGAAAATTAATCCAAGATTTACTCACCCTCAGGGCATCCTAGGCCTGTCTGACATTCCTCTTTCAGACAAATACATTCGGAGTTATATTCAACATTGTCCTGCCTGTTCCAAATTGTAATATTGCAGTGAATGGTGCCCTTGTTTGTGAATCCGGAAAAATAGTATCCATCCATCCATCCATCATAAAAGTACTCCACACAGTTCCAGGGTGTATATAATCTAATTATCATGGTGTTAAATCTCCCTGGACCTTGTGTTGCGCCTTTCATTACACCTACTTCATATGCTCAACCACGTTGTTGTGAAAGTGCCTGCTTGAGCAACCAGAAGCTGTACATTACAGTTTATAAAGTTTTAAGAAACTACATAATTGTTATACCAACACATTGTTTCGCTTCAGAAGGCCTTTAAGTCAAGTCAAGTCACCTTTATTTATATAGCGCTTTAAACAAAATGCATTGCGTCAAAGCAACTGAACAATATTCATAAGGAAAACAGTGTGTCAATAATGCAAAATGTTAAAGGCAATAGTTAAAGGCAGTTCATCATTGAATTCAGTGATGTCATCTCTGTTCAGTTAAATAGTGTCTGTGGATTTATTTGCAATCAAGTAAACGATATCGCTGTAGATGAAGTGACCCCAACTAAGCAAGCCAGAGGCAAAAGCGGCAAGGACACGAAACTCCATCGATGACAGAATGGAGAGAAAAAACCTTGGGAGAAACCAGGCTCAGTTGGGGGGCCAGTTCTCCTCTGACCAGACGAAACCAGCAGTTCAATTCCAGGCTGCAACAAAGTCAGATTGTGCAGAATAATCATCTGTTTCCTGCGGTCTTGTCCTGGTGCTCCTCTGAGACAAGGTCTTTACAGGGGATCTGTATCTGGGACTCTAGTTGTCCTGGTCTCCGCTGTCTTTCAGGGGAGTAGAGGTCCTTTCTAGGTGCTGATCCACCATCTGGTCTGGATACGTACTGGATCTGGGTGACTGCAGTGACCCTCTGATCTGGATACAGACTGGATCTGGTGGCTACAGTGACCTCGGAATAAGAGAGAAACAGACAAATATTAGCGTAGATGCCATACTTCTAGTGATGTAGCAAACAGGGTGTTATGGGAAGTGTTCCCGGTTCCGGTTTACCTAATTAATGCAGCCTAAAAATCCTTTAACGGATTTGGATATTAAAAGCATATTCATATGTTATGTGTAAGCCAGGTTAAAGAGATGGGTCTAGATTTAAACTGCAAGAGTGTGTCTACACACTAGAGTTGTGTGGAGTAGTTTTATGATGGATGTATGGATACTTTTTTTTTCAGATTCAGAAACAAGGGCACCATTCACTGCAATTATACAGATTGGAACAGTCAGGACAGTGTCGAAGATAACTCTGAACGTGTTCATCTGAAAGAGGAATGTCAAAGAAGTTTATTAAAAAAAAAAAAAAAGTTGAGAGTGACTCTTGAAGGACCAGAAGAATCTGGCAGTAAGTTTTGGGATTTCATTTTTAGTCCATCTCGAGGTTATATCTGTAGAAGATGACCTGCTTAATAATTATGCAAAACTGAACATAAACAATTGTTCATGAAACAATTATCGGTTATAAGTAACTAAATACAAGATTAATGGTAGTTATTAAGATTGATGTTGTTTGGAATTGGTAAATGAAGAAAAAAAAAATACATAATCAGACTATCAAATAGCATAATAATTATGCATGCACTGTATTTTCCCTCTTCCACTGTTATCATTAATGCAAGGAATGTTGTGAATGGTTGTCAAGGCAGCCAATCAGAATTTAGTAGCCTCATCTCTGATTGGCTGGAATTATGACATATTGTAACACTGGGTTGTGTTGAGCATTTAGAGAGCACTGAAGGCAGGCATTAAGGGAGCAAGCTAGTGAAACATTGCATGCACAAAAGAGAAGGTCTGCACACATCCAAAAACTTATTTAAAATCCAAAATTAATAAATTTATTTATAAAATGAATGCGCTCTAAATACTTTTTTCTTTGCTAGATAAACATTTTCTCAACAAAACTCAGATCACACGTATGCAAAATGCACTTGTGTGTGCTCAAAATATGATCTTTTGCACACAGAATTGTGGCAGAGATCTAACCCCAAATATCACCAAATCAATCACAGAGTGCAAGCACGTTGATTTATTAGTCTATTAAAACTCAAAATTCCAGACATTCTAAATTGTAGATGGCCAAAAAATGCTTCTGTATGCCTTTTATATTTATATAATTTAATATAGTTAACTTAATCTATATCACACAAAGAATACAGTTTTTTTTTTTTTTGCAGATATCAACATGAACATATTTAATAATAATTTTATACAAGTTAAGTAAAGCAATAAGTGACTTACATTGTTGACATAATATTGCTTGTTTTTGCTCAATTTTGCTAATGAAAATAGTTCCAAACAAAAATCGCAGCACTGTTTTGCGTCTTTGAGCAATGGATGGTGTTTACTTATTGAATGAATCAGCTTTTGGACCAATTTGGTTGAATAACTGGTTCACTTATTAAGACAGTCAAATGCTTTGTTTCTGAATTAATCAGTCGTTTGAATGAACTGGTTGAATCTCAGTGACTCACTCATTCACAGTCACTTTGTTTTTAACAATTTTGACTTTTCAGTGCGAAGCAGAATAACACACAGAGCGTCTGAACTGAACAGTTTTTTTTGTTGTTGATTGATTCTGAACTGATTCTGTGCTAATGTTATGACCGCGGGTTAACTGAAGGCTTGAATCAAGGGCAATCATCGCAAATTACATCAATACGTTGAGCGCAAAAGAATCGGTGGACCGTTTTCTTCAACTGGTTTACTGAATCAAACTGTCCAAATAAACTACTGGTGATCCAAAAACCGATGCAACCGGTTCATGACTCGAGAATGAGTCAATATTTCGTTAAGATCTCTCTGACTAAATCTAAAATATCTTAAACTGTGTTCCGAAGATGAACAGAGGTCTCACGGGTTTGGAACGACATGAGGGTGAGTTATTAATGACATAATTTAGATTTTTGGGTGAACTAACCCTTTAAGATCCTACCTGTCCGATCATTATCACCTTTTCTATTTACATGGGGAATCATCTTAATTATCATGAGTAAAGTATGGAGTGCTGCAAGGATCTGTCCTAGGCCCTCTGCTATTTTCAATAAACATGTTGCCCCTTGGTAAAATTATTAGAAAATACAGGATTAGTTTCCTTTGTTGTGCTGATGATATTCAGTCCAGATAAAACTTCTAAATTATCTAAGCAATTTTAATCTCTTTCTGCTTCTCTGTTTCTGCCATGGGACTTGAATCCTGAGGCAAATTACACAATCTTCAGTCTGAATCCATCCTGTATGAAGATCTGAGATAACTGAACTCCTGAGAATAGATTATGCCAACCCCCCCAGAAGGCCTTAGATGATGCTAAATTTAATTCGCAATCGCAGAGTTTATTCACAACATATAGTCATTGCAGTTAAGAGTGTTCACTGTCTGTTTGATTATATATAATTTGTAATTAACTGCATGATTCTTACTGTACCTTTTTGACATAGTCACCACTAATAATCTACTCCTAAATGTAGAAACTTAATATTTTCTGTAAAGCTGCTTTGCAACAATTGGTATCGTGAAAAGCACTATACAAATAAACTTTAATTGAAATGAATCGAACTGAGAGCAAGACTCGGATGAATGACCACTTCTGAAATCAGACTGGTTGCTGTCGAGGAGGTTGTTCTGTGTGAGAAAGCCAGAAACTTGGTTGAACACAGCTCGTTCAGGTGTTTTTTGCAATGAAATGAAGGGAAATCAGTCTGTAGTTCTCTAAAAAAAAGATGGTTTAAGAGTGGGCTTCTTAAGTAGTGGGGTAATACGAGCCTGTCTAAATGCTAAGGGGAAACACCAGTGTGAGGGGATATGTTAATTGAGTGAGTGCAGTTACAACTAGAGGAGAAATGGCTTGAAGGAGTTAAAGAATTATACAGACAGTTAGAGAGGTAGATAGATAGATCACCTAACATTGTGTATTGATCAGCCTGTATATGATTATTATTATATTTCCTGTTTTGTTTCTAACAAAATAAGCACTTATCCCTTCAATATCATCCCCTGGATTAAAGGATGTAGTTACATCAGGAACACACACATACAAGCTGACACACAAAACAGAGTATGACTGTAGATTTGACACTCGGATTATGAGAATTTATTATATTTTATTTGAAGATTATTTTGCTGTGGAGATGATTATGATACATAAAGATCAGTGTCCAGTAGGTCAGTGGAAACCTGGGAGGTCCCTGCTATTTTCACCATAATTACTTCGATAGTAATATTCTGTTTGGATCTTCAAATCCAAATGTAATCTAAGACCCATAAGCTGATAAAACATGAGCCCTGAGGTTTTAAATTGTTTTTATCTTTCATTTATTGTTTTGTTTTTCTATTTATTGTATATTCTCAGGTTTTGTTTTTGTTCTGGTGAGGTGTAATTTAGATTTCATTACCATATCCTGCTACTGCAACACATTTTATATTATATAGGATTGTTCCATATTAAAACCCCCAATGCTTTTGATGTTATGAATAAAAGATTAGTTGAAACTGATTTGTGTATTAGTACATTTGTGTATTAGTTAATAGTTCTTTTGCAAAAAAAAAATAAGATGCTTTCTTATGGAAAATTGGTATTGTCTAATTCTTTTTGATACAAATGTAATGCCACACATGACGTTTTTTTTTTATTAGAAAGATACCTTTAATCGGGTAAATAATTTTGATTGTGTAAACCATGAATGTAAATAAATAGATTATTTAGTGATTAATTTACATAAATATCAATGCACACCATGTGAATATCTTACTAAAAAGAGAATACAGAGGAAACTTTTCCCTTCACACCCACCGAAAGACATACTCTCCAAAACCAAAATTATGTTATTAAATCAAAAACGGATAAGGAAACAACCTTTTTTGTTGTTGTTGTAGCAGGTGACAGACTATAACAATAATAGCAACATTTTCACAATCTATTTGGACAACCCTTAACTAGAGTTTTATGATATCAAAAAAAAAGGAAGGAAGGAAGGAAGGTAACATGTTTTATTAACACATATTACCTACCTTAATGACACGTCAATTGGTTCCTCAGAGAGATTATTTTACAATAGTGTTTATGTAACAATAAATAAAGTGTAAGCTATTAACTACTGTATTAGTAGTCTTCCAGATTGGTAACTACAGCTGCTTTGTATATGAGGTCAGAGATATCTCCCAATGAGGTCTGAGGGTAATGTGCCAGAGCTTGTCTCTGTAGTGCGTCCTCCAAACTGGTTTGATGTGTAGGAATCATTTGGTCCACAGACATGGAAGAATATATGGCCTGATTGGCAGTACAGTAAGACAACTTATGTCCAGAAAAACTGTCAGGGTGAGATGAAAAGCAGTTAATCTGCCAGTGACTGCTTGACTGGTTTTGGAATGAATATTGAGCCAACCTGTCTGATGGGCAATTGGAAAAAGATGACACTCCAGGTGTTTCAGAGTGTCTGTTGGCCCACTGTAGAACTCCAGGTAGGTCTGGAGAAATGTCTGGACGGGGTGGCATTGGATGCGGAAGGTTTTGAGACCAGGGACTCAGAACTGGTCTAAGGCTTTCCTGATGGTGACGCAGGCCTCTGTTGGCCTCTGGTCTTTCTCTTTGTTCTGGAAAGCCAGAATTTTGTTCTGGGTTTAAATCAAGATGGGTCGCTGGAAAAGCTGCTACAGGTATAGAGTTAGAACTCACTTCCCTGCCTGGACTTCTCCTAACTGATGTAGTCAGCTTCTTGCTTTTCATACATCGAGCTCGTCTGTTTTGGAACCACACCTGCAAAGGAATAGGAATAAATGTAAGGAATAAAATGTAAAATCAAGACAAAATAATATAATAAAAATACATTTATTTTCTAGTCTTATTACCTGAATTTTGCTTTCTGGAAGTAATGTGAGTGCAGCCAGTCGTTCTCGCATAGTGATGTCTGGATATGGCGTAATCATGAAAGCGCGCTCTAATTCTGACAATTGAGCGCGGCTAAAAATCGTCCTCTTTCTTTTTCTTTGCCCTTCAGCATGGTAGGTTTTTTCGAGTTCAGGAGAAGACAACGAATGCTTAGTTGTTACACCTAAAGATCAAAGTTAGAAAAATGCTGTCAGAAAATACACACACAGTGGGAATAGGATCGACTAAATATCGACTAGAATAGTAAAAAAATGTTTTACAAGATTTTTTTGTCGTAAATGTTCTTATATAGAACGTGCATTTTAGATTCGTTTTTAAAATATAAATAGGCGAAAATAAAAATAAGAACAATTGATAATAAAAAACGAATGAGAATTCCATTATCCAACGTAGCCTAAATCAATCCAAAATGCGTAATGTGTTCAAACGTTATATTCTCACCTGTAATTTGGACCATGTTTGTGTTGAAGATAAAATCTCTTTCTGTCTCCACGCTTATTTTTTGAACCAAATCGAACGATTGATCATAAAATAATGCCATAGTCCTTAATTCTAAAACAGAAGTTTAGTGAAGCGCGCTCTCTCCCGAATCTCCAGTCCTGACCCAAGTCCAACGCTGATGGGTTTCATAGAGCATTTAAACCCACCTACTTTATACTCTTCCCTTTTCACACCCATACGCTCATATCGCACTTCAAGGTGTCGTCGCTGGCACAGCGACAGTTTAAATAATAGAATAATAATAATAAAACTTTGATCCCCCACCCGCACTAAGATAATCCTTCTACATGTCTGGCAACTTCGTATAGCCATCTCCTATATCTGCCGCGTCGACGGGAAAGCAGAGATTCAGATTCTGTCTGATGGGCGCAGCTGTCTATCACAGATCTTTTATCAGGCAAATAACCACATACTTCACCTGCCTGTTTCTGTCTCACATGAAAGGATGTCGAAGATTTGTTCACAGAAAAAGTTGAAGGTGTTCGATCAAGTTGTTTCAATGCACGTTTATATAAATATTATATAAAATTAAATTAAATTAATACAATTATGTGGAACATTTTAAATAATTACGCGTTAGCAACGTGAAGTAGCCTAAACAAAGCAATTGGCTATAAAACAGCGTACAAAATAAGAGATCACTTAAATTCTTGAAGATGAACACCTATAATAAAACGGGAATAATTTGTGGGGGGAAAAAGTGATTTCTGCTAAATTTATCTTCATCAATCATTAAGTTCAAATTCGAAATTAAGTTCAAAATGATTAAAATCTATCTATCTATCTATCTATCTATCTATCTATCTATCTATCTATCTATCTATCTATCTATCTATCTATCTATCTATCTATCTATCTATCTATCTATCTATCTATCTTACAGTACCTATTCTTGATGCGATTTGTAATATCCAGGGACATATTATTATCTGGATGATATTACTTGTTCGGATTAAGAGCAGTGTAGCCTACGACGAATGAACAGTAATCTAAACCAGAGATTACTTTAATAATCTGTGCGTTTTTTAACTTTGTCGGCATGAGGCTCCATCACTTTCAGGTCAAAATTCTTTTTTTTTTTTTTAAACCACCTTAATTTAGGCTAATATGTCTATGTGCGACATTTTGTGTAAAGATGATCTCTTTCCGATAATTTCAATTAAATTCTGACCCCTTCTGTTATATAATTTAGTCCAATACATGTAGAATACACATAGGCCATTTCAGACGCTTCGATATCAAAAGCCTATTGACAGCGACAAGTACAGCCTATTAGGCTGCTGAAACACAAACACACCAGGCAAATGAACTATCGGATAGGCTACTGAAGGACAACATCAGAAAGGGCCAGCACGAGGACGTCAGCTCTGAAAGAAGCTTTTTTATTTGTATTTTTTCAGAGGATAAAACAGCACCACCAACAACAATACAGACACCTAAACGCATAAAATGCACTCAAATGTTTCGTTAAGAACTGAATAATTTTGAAGTGTTTTATTCAAGTTAAGCGTTCAATCTTGGGGTGTTTTTTATTTTTGTTTGTTTGTTTAACACATTTATACCTTCAACATTGCCCTCTGATTATTGCTCCTCGCTTTACTGTTTTTCTTCTATAAGGGACTGCCTGTTTTATGTATTTGTATCTTTTTTTTTTTTTTCTTAAATTTTTACAGAAGGAAATTAGCCTATTTAAACCACACCTGAATTATAAATAGCCTGTAGAATATCAAACCAAGTGGCTTGAGTAGTCTACGCTACACATTTTTTTTAGATGTAAAGATTAATCTTTAATTATTTTAATGAGTTATAATTGTAGTCTTTTATTTTCTAACAACATCTGTTATAACAGAAGTGCTAAATAATTTTCATTTCCGCTTTGAACACTAAGCTATCTATTTTTGTTCCATTTTAAATTTGTGTGAAAAAGCCTATTTTTGGTAGCCTTACCGTCGTTCAAAATAGTAAAACTTTTTCTTCTGTATGTGCTGCTCAATATGTGGAAAACAATGGGAGTGAACAAGAATGTAAATGTTTTGTGTGTGTGAGGGAAAAAAAAGTATATGTTAGCCTACAACTTCAATAGGCCTGTATGGTATTCCGTGGCAGAATATGTTATATGTGTTTAATCATACTCACAGAATTTTGACAATTATGATCACATTTGAGAAAACAATTAAACTATGTTGGGAGATATGAAGATCATTTGGTTACGGGTTTTGCTGATGTTTGTTTCACCAGTGACCACACAGTGTCGCTGTGGTTATAGTTACATGTCTCTCTTTTACTTTTCATACGATATTGTCTTGTGTCCATTGTAGGGTTCTTTCACGGTGCAGCGCTATCTCTCTTCCCTTTTCTTCGTTATTAGATATCTCTTTCCTATTTGGTTGTGCTATTCTCTCTTATCAAATAAATTATAATCATAATTATTAGGCTATATTAATAATAGTAACATATATAAAAAAGATACAGAACAAAATTAAAGGTGCAAAAACATGATAACCATCCAACATCATGCTAACTTTTTATTATTATTATTTATGCCAAAATCAACTTAGGCTACATTATACTAACTACACCGATTTAGGCTTACAATAAGAGCAACATAAATAAAAAATAATACAAAAGCTAGAAAAATAATTATATTAGGCTAAACATTAAACTTCGTTTTTGACATTTTATTTATTTATTTATTTATTTATTATTTTGTGCCCATTGTGGACATATTTATTGTCTACCAAAAGAGCTGATTCTCACCTTAAAATGTGCAGTTTTGTATATACCAAGAGCAAACTGAATATAAGAGTTTGAGTTGCAATAAATAAAAATATTAGAAATTTTATTCAGATTTCCCCCCTGAGAGGAACATAACTAGGTAGGTTCCACATGTTTTGGCAAACAACTTAAAAAAAAAAAGAAAAGTTCAATCGTCACAGAGCTTTTTCCATCTATATTTAACATAAAGTGTGCAGTCACAAAAGTAACATTTAAGATTTCAGTGTAACAACCATTATCTTGTCACATGTTCCGCCCTCACGTAATCTACGTCACAGACGTCCAGCTGGCGGGAGTGTAGTGTAGTGCACAGCAGCCCTTCAAACACTATCACGCGTCTATACCCAGAGTATCGTTCTTTTAAAGTTTGTTTCGTTTAAATAATCATTTTATTTGTGGAAATGATTGGACAGAAAAGTATCACCTCGTTTTTTTCGCCAGTATCCAAAAAAAGAAATCTGAATGAGATACTTACATGCCTAGGGGATGCAACAGAACATGTGAGTAAAATAGGCTTTATTCTGACGTGACTGGATATGCCTACACATTTCGCTGGAATTATGAATGAAAGTGGCTGTGTTTTATTTATCAGTTGAACATGTTGTCATTTATTTAGCAAAATAGAATAGTCTCTAAATGAAACCTCGCTATTTTATCATTCCCGCTAAAATTTACACATTTCCGGAAGTAGTTTTACGTCACTTGCCTAAACAAACTACTAGTGTAGAGTGCGGATTATTTCAAACAACTTAGTGCGAAAATGTGTTGAGTCCGTGAAAACGAAATAATTTAACGTCCATTTCACTTCTGTTAGTTTAACTTGGTTGTATTTAAGTTAACTAAGATTCTTGAATTATGACCACGAATGCAGCACGTGGTAAATCGCTAAATATTATCGTATCATTTGCATGTAATTTACGCTATAAATTGTCCATCACAACTCCGATGCATTTTGAGAAAACATCCTATAAGCAATGTTTTCCATAGCTTGCCTTAGGTTTTTAAATGTACAAATGTCAGGTATTTTTGTCAAACGAACACTGAGTTCAACCAAATATATTAAAATATTGTCCCAGGAGAAAAAACTAAAGTTGGAGCGCGACGATGTTACATCCCCACTGTCCCTGAGTCCTGAGCAACTTGAACGGATATCCAAAAACAAGAAGGCGGCTCTGGAAAGGCTCGCTGCAAACCAAGCTGAACCAAACGGGATTGGAGAGAGCTGGATGAAAGCGCTCAGCGCAGAATTCGGAAAGCCCTACTTTAAATTAGTAAGTAACTATCTAACACATGAAGAACTGATTTAATTTCCAACTTTCTGAAATGAAGAGTAATACAATAGTGTTTAACTTTCACAGTTAATGTCTTTTGTTGCTGAGGAGAGGCAAAAACACACCATCTATCCACCTGAAAATGAAGTTTTTACCTGGACACAAACATGTGACATAAAAGATGTAAGTTGGGTGTCATGTTCATATGTTAGGCAGGTCAAAATGATTGGTTGTTTTCTGGCCTATTATCCCTGACCACAAAGCCAATAGCTCTTAATTTATTTTTATTTTTTTGACCGATTACATTACAATTAAGATGGTTGTTCAGGAGCATAACTTGCACACAATGCTTGTGTTCTTACTTTTACTTGTAAAGACCCCATGATATAAAGTTTTGTTATTTTTTTATGTTTATTAGCATATTAGAAAATGTCTGTAAGATGTTTATGATTTAGAATGTATGTAAAAACTAAAAAGAATAAATCAGCTTAACAATTCCAAATGACATGCTTAAAGGGTTAGTTCGCCCAAAAATGAAAATTATGTCATTAATAACTATTATGCTGTTCCAAACATGTAAGACCTCCTTTTATCTTCGGAACACAGTTTAAGATATTTTCGATTTAGTCCCAGAGCTCTCAGTCCCTCCATTGAAGCTGTGTGTACGGTATTGAGAATGACAAGTTGTCGTCATAGCACAAAGCCCCTCCCTCGATATCACAGTATCCGCCACATTGGAAGGATACCGGCGGCGAAATAGGATTGTTTAAATGTGTTGTTAAGAGGAGGTTCTCGCAATTCTGCACTGTTTTACCATGCCTGGAAGTTACTGCTGCGTTAAAAACTGCTGCAGTACCCCACACGATACATATGGAAAACATAGGAACGATGGAATACAGTTTTTTTTAGGTTACACCAAGCGCAAAACAGCGGTATTTGGAGAAGCTCTCAAGCATACAAAATATCGACCCATACGAGCTCCCTGCAGCAGCACAGAGACCTGGACCATTTACCTCCATGCACACATATGGACATTGGGAATTATATATTTTTTTGGTTTACGTTACTACACAATGCAGGAGTTTAAAAGTCACAAGTCTTTGGAAAGTTACGAGGCTTTCTGCTGTGGCTGGGTCCATTTACAGCAGGTGAAGAAAACAGTGTTGTACTGGCCAAAGTAAGTTTATTCAGATGCGTTTTAGCATATTGTAATTACATTGCATTTAGAATGCACTTCTTGACCAAAATGGCAAAGTAATTAACTGCGAATGAACACTAGATTGTAACGAGATGTTCAATGTATACAAACGTTTCCAACATATTTTGATGTAGGCTAAAGCTGTGTATGTTTAGTTATAATTTGATTTTAACCCAATGACACATACTGTCCCAGGTTTTTTTTGTTGGGGGCTGCAAAGTGGACAAACCAGTTCTGGGTTAGCTAGGGTAGTTAAATGTGTGATTGCGAGATGTAAATGTCCGGGTTAGATTAAGCCATTAACAGCGTGAATGCAAAGTGACTTACATCATAAACAATATAATTCCCAATGTCCATATGTGTGCACTGAGGTAAATTGTTTAGGTCTCTGTGCCGCTGCAGGGAGCTGCCTGAGAGCTTCTCCAAACACCGCTGTTTTGCGCTTGGTGTGAGCTTGTTCCTGTAAGGTCCCCTTTCTTTCGCCTTATGTTTTTGCATTGCTTTACTTTCTTTTCTTTCGCGTATTCGTAGATCCGTCTCGATCTGTTCCGCTGACAAAATAAATGCGCAAAAATGAAAGCGCTCTGAAATGTTTAGTCGCGCCTCTGTGAAGTTCTGAAGGCATTGCCCCTGGCAACAGATAGCATATCCTTCCATCAGGGCCGACTGGCTCAGACCCCTCCCATATCAACCCAAATCGGCACGTGACTCCTCATTCTCAATACTGTCCATTTCCAGAAAGGTAAGAAAAACATCATCAAAGTATTCCATGTGACATCAGAGGGTCGCTTAGAATTTTTTGAAGCATCGAAAATGCATTTTGGTCCAAAAATAGCAAAAACAACGACTTTATTCAGCATTGTCTTCTCTTCCATGTCTGTTGTGAGAGTTCAAATCAAAGCAGTCTGGATATCGCGTTCATGAACGAATCATTCAGTTCCCCAAATCGAACTGAATCGTTTTAAACGGTTCGCATCTCTAATACGCATTAATCCACAAATGACTTAAGCTGTTAACTTTTTTAATGTGGCTGACACTCCTCTGAGTACAAACAAACCAATATCCCGGAGTAATTCATGTACTCAAACAGTACATTGACTGAACTGCTGTGAAGAGAGAACTGAAGATGAACGCCGAGGCCGAGCCAGATAACGAACAAAACATGACTCGTTCACGAGTCAAGAACTGTTTCTGTCAGATGCGTCCGATTCGTGAACCGAGGAGCTGATGATACTGCGCATGTGTGATTCAGCATGAAGCAGACCGACACACAGAGCGTCTGAACTGAACTGATTCTTTGGTGATTGATTCTGAACTGATTCTATGCTAGTGTTATGAGCGCGGTTGAACCGAAGGCTTGAATCAAGGGCAGTCATCGCAAATGACGCCATTACGTTGAGCGCAAAAGAACCTGTGAACTATTTTCTTCAACCGGTTTATTGAATCGAACTGTCCGAAAGAACTACTGGTGATCCAAACAACGATGCAACCGGTTCTTCACTCGTGAGCGAGTCAGTCTATTGGGGCTGGCTCGCTCGGTGTTCATCTTCACAGCAGTTCAGTCAGTGTACTGTTTGAGTGGATGCGTTACTCCGGGATATTGGTTTGTTTGAACTCAGAGGGAGTGTCAGCCACATTAAAAAAAAAAGTTAACATCTTAAGTCATTTGTGGATTAATGGGTATTAGAGATGCGAACCGTTTTAAAACGATTCAGTTCGATTTGGTGAACTGAATGATTAGTTCATGAACCGGATATCCAGACTGCTTTGATTTGAACTCTCTCTCACAACAGACACGGACGAGAAGAAAATGCTGAATAAAGTCGTCGTTTTTGCTATTTTTGGACCAAAATGTATTTTCGATGCTTCAAAAAATTCCACGGACCCTCTGATGTCACATGGACTACTTTGATGATGTTTTTCTTACCTTTCTGGACATGGACAGTATACCGTACACACAGCTTCAATGGAGGGACTGAGAGCTCTCGGGCTAAATCTAAAATATCTTAAACTGTGTTCCGAGATAAAGGGAGGGTCTTACATGTTTGGAACAGCATAAGGGTGAGTTATTAATGACATAATTTTCATTTTTGGGTGAACTAACCCTTTAAGGTGATAGGTCACCCTAAAATGGAATGGAATTATTTGCTTACTCTCATATTGTTTCAAACCTGCACTGACTTTTGAGAAACATAAAAGAAGATCTGCTGAAGAGAGTAATACAGGTTTGGAACAACTTAAAGGTATAGTTTACCCCCAAAATGAAAATTGTCATGAATTACTCCCCTTCATGTTGTTCCACTTCCAACCCCTAAGACCTTCGTTCATCTTCGGAACACAAATTAAGATATTTTTGATGAAATCTGAGAGCTCTCTTAACCCTCCCATAGACAGCAACACAACTGAAATGTTCCCAGTCCCAGAAACATAGCAAGGATATTGGGAAAACAGCCCATGGGACATCAGTGGCTCAACTTCAATTTGTGAAGCTACAAAAAAACTAAAATAACTTTAACAATTCTTCTCCCCCAGTTACCCTCTTCGGCCATTTTGGAGAGTACCATGACACTTGTGCTCACTTTCCTCAGAACACAATCAACACAATTCAGTGTTGTTTACTTTCAGGAAAAAACAAGCATGCTGAATGTAAACAACGC
>NC_068400.1:470718-484709 GCF_023724105.1 Carassius gibelio
AATAATAATATTACTATGCTAAACTATTATTTATATTATTATTATTATTATTATTGTTATTATCTGTACGAATAGTATAAATATTGATAATGATAATTGTAATCATTTCTATTTATTTTTGTTTTATTAAAAAATATGATTTTGATACATAATAATTATTTATTAATATTAATGTTAATATTTTATTTTATCAGAAAACTAATTCATTTCATGAATGCATTAAAACTTCAAATTATAGCATCGTTTATCCTGGTGTTGCTTAGTGAAGATCTGAAGCATGCAATAGATTCAGTGTCTTCAAGTTTCACAATTAAAATGTCAGCTGCAGTTTTATTACCCATAAAAGACTTCAGAAAGTCACTCAAAGCTGAGGATAAATCCAGCAGACAACAGACAGCTCACGAGGGCTTTGAATTTGGTGAAATGGAAACAGACTGCAGAGTAATTAAAATGAGAAGTGCTCTGGGTAGATTGTGGAAATCCTCTCTAATTTGGGCGTATTATAAAGTCATTATTGTGAATCAGGGGAATGAAGACTATAATGTGTCTTGTCTGAACGGCGAGGGGCGAATCTACAAATGTATAATATATGAACAAAGTCAAAGTTACATGCAATCTGAGCCTTCATAAAAATAATCATAACGATATTCATCCATTGGCAGCTGTCACTAAAAACACTGGGCTTTAGAATTTGTTTAGAATAGCACATCAACTACTATTTAAAATATTACAAAATTAAAAATTAAAAATTCAATTAAAATAAATACAGATTAATCAATTAATTAATTGAAATAAATTAATTAAAATGTTTATGTTTAGAATGAATATATATATAATCGATCCATCAAAACTAATAAAAAATTTTTTTTAATTAAATAATTTAAAGAAATAAAATAAATAATTAAAATCTTTGTTTAGAATAGCACATTTGAAAAAAAAAACATAATATAAAAAATTTATTACAATAAATAAAATAATTAAAATACTACATCACCTACAGTTTAAAAAATAAAAATAAAATTAATTAAAAAAATTACTTAAAAAAATAATAATAATACATTAATGAATGATAATAAATACATTTTAAAAATTAAAAATATTTCAAATAAATAAATTAAATTAATTAATTGCAATTTTATGTTTAGAATGGCACGTTACAAAATATTAGATTTTTTTTATATTAAAATTTCTTAAAATAAAAATTTAATTAAGTAAGAGACATGATTTAAAAGAAATAATTAAAATGTTTGTTTAGAATGGCAAAAATAATTTCACACACACACACACATATGTATAATAAATAAAATACATTATAATAAATTAATTATTTAAAATCTTTGTTTAAAATACTACATCACCTACTATTTTAAAAATAAAACATTAAATAAATAGAACAAACACATTGAAATAACTACAGTAATTAATGAAATTATGAAAATATTTTTTTATAAAACAAAATATTTAAAATAAATGAACAATTTTTGTATTTTTAGAACAGCACATGATCTTCTAATTATTACAGTTCCTCACACACAGTGTTCACTGCACACTGCACTTGTGATTGTCCATCAATATATTGTGTATAGTATACAAACTGGAAATGAATGAGTATTACAGCACGTCTAGACAATGAGGGTGTTTGATTCTTTATTAACATGCTTTTAGAGCCCGTCTGCTGTGTGCATATTTTTATTACATATTCACATTTGCAAATTCCCCTTTTATGTTCGCAAACCGTCTTACATCCCTTAAATACGCTGTTAAACCCAGTTTCTTCCTCCTCCTGCAGACTTCAGTCTATGTCTACAAGCCTAGATTGAGTAGATTTGTGTTTTTGAAGAACCTCAGGGAGCTCTGTGTCATCCTGAACATCACGCTCTTCATCCAGAACATCTGATCTCTGTGACACCAGCCATAAATCAGAGCAATCCCAGATGCAGATATTAATAGAGACGGACTCCCTGGCTTCACTCAATAAACACAGACAGACGGCCCATCAACCGAAGCTCCACGGACGGCTCCGAAACGATCCCGCACACTAAGCTCAGAGACATCGTTTGTGAGAGGGACTGCTTCAGCTCTTAAAAACAGTCACTCAATTAAAACTTGGATGGTTTGCTCAGATTGAGTCACGCAAAAAGCCTTCATCAGAGTTTGAGTTAATAACATGCTGACTAACTGGATTCACTTACAATAAAATAAATAGAATGGCACATCACCTACTATTTAAAAAACAAAAATACTTAAAAATTAATAGATAGATAAATATATAAATGTTTTTATTAACTGATTGACATGCAGTCAAACACATGTAATGATAAATAATCTAAATAATCAATATAAAGACAGCAAATTTCATGTATGCCAAATTACTGAAATAATAAAAAAACTGAATATTTTAAAAATGATTAAGATTCTGTGACTGAAATAAGGAATAACAGGTTATAATAGATATCACATGGATCACAATCGATTTCAAATCACTAATATATTGTGTGTGTGTGTGTGTGTGTGTGTGTGTGTGTGTGTGTGTGTGTGTGTGTGTATTATTTGTATATCTTATTTTTCAAACTATACTCATATTTGCTAGCTAAGATCAATCATATAAATAGGAAGAGAATATGATACAATGTGCCATCCATTAATTTTATATGTATCTATTTATGTAAATATTTGGAGTAACACTAAAGACTGAATCTAAAATGACACATATTTAAGAACTCCATTAAAGGAGCAGTTCACCCAAAATACAAAAAGTCATCAAAGTCATATTATGTGTAAAAAAATTAAAAGATTGAGTACATGAAATTTTAGAGGTGTTAAAAGAAATGCACATTAATAATAATAAATATTATTATTGTTACTATTCATTTTTGTGGCTGTGTTGTCTGTGTTGTATTTTTGAAGGTCAGAAGTGCTTGAGTCCTAATTAAATGATTTTGTATATAATTATTTTTATTAAAATAAATGTATAATAATAATAATAATAATAATAATATTAGTTTTTCTAATTACATATATTATATTTTAATAATTATAATTAATTTTATTCATTTTTGTGGTTGTCTGCCGTTTCTGAAGGTCAGAGTTTTTTTTTTTAAATATTAAAATAAATATACATTAATAATAATAATAATAATAATAAGAATAAGAATAATAATAATAATACATTTTTGTGCTCATGTTATATGGCATTTTTGAAAGTCAAGATGTGCTAGAGTCCTAATTAAATTATTGTGTAAATAAATGCACATTAATATTTATTATAATAATTATTTATTTTATTGCTATTATTAAATTTTTGAATAGTTTTATAATAATTGTTAATATATAATTTTTATCATACATTTCTGTGGTATTCTCTGGAATTTATGAAGGTCTGAAGTGTTTGAGTTCTAATGATATTATTGTGTATATTTGTTTTTTATTAAAATTAATGTAAAATAATAATAATAATAGTTTTTAAAATTACATATATTATATTCTAATAATTATAATTACTTATATTAATCTTTTTTTTTGTGGTGGTGTTGTCTGGCATTTGACCATTGAAGGTCAGGCGTTTTATTTATTTATTATTATTATAAATATTCATTAATAATAATAATAATAATAATAATAATAATAATAATAATAATAATAATAATAATAATATTTTTGTGGTAATGTTCTAATTACATTTTTGTATACATTAAGATTTATTAAAATAAATTCACATGAATAATAATAATAATAATAATAATAATAATAATAATAATAATAATAATAATAATTTTTCATTTTAATGTTATTATTTTATAATTTTATAATAATATTTTATATATTATTATGATTATTTTTGTATTAATTTGTCTTAATTGTCTTGTCTTAATTAATTATTTGGCATTTTCGAAGGTCTGAAGTGTTTGAGTCCTAATGATATTTCTCTGTATATTCTTTTTAGAATGATTAAATGAAATGTAGACAGTGAATGCGGTTTTAAATCGATGGAAACACGTCCTCTCACCTCCTCCCACTGATGAATGTAGCGTATGAGCCGCGAGAGTCGCAGAAGTCGCAGCAGACTGAGGATCTTCGCGAAGCGTACGATGCGCAGAGCTCGCGCCGTCTTGTAGAAATCCGAATCGATGCGCGTCTCCACAATGAGGAAGATATAGTCCACGGGGATGGAGGAGATGAAGTCCACCACGAACCACGAGCGCAGATATTTGATCTTGATCCGCTGAGGGTCCAGAATGATCTCCGCGTTGTCCTCCTTTACGATCCCCGTGCGGAAGTTCAGCACCAGGTCCAAGAGGAAGAAGGTGTCGGAAACCACGTTGAAGACGATCCACGGCGGCGTGTGCTCGTCCTTGAAGAAGGTGATGCCCACGGGGATGACGATGAGATTTCCCACCATCAGGAGGAGCATGGTGAGATCCCAGTAAAACCTGGAGGAGAATTACAGCCAGAAGTCAGTGCATTCAAAAACTGTAAAATGTAGTGGCAAATAAAAAGTGTCAATGTCTGTTAAATTCAGAATTTAGATGTTTTTAACTCAAAAACATAGTGTCTATAATCTACAGTAGGTGGCCAGACTATCTGGGCCTTACCGCCGCACATACCGCCGGCGCGGTGCCGCGGCGGTAACTGTAATTCAGTCGCGTGTTAAAATCATTCGCGAAACTACCGCCAGGTGGCGCATATTCATCTGTGAATATTAAATATTAAATATATTAAATATTTAAACTATAGTGTTTTTCTTTCATTTTCCGTGACTGAAGCAGTCAAATGTAACACATCAGCAAGGCAAAACTGACGTCTATTTGCGAAAATGTGCCCGCGGCGGTAAAAAGGGCCTTTTGAACGGCTACTTAGTCTATAATAACACTTCCTCCAGTGAAGAAAAGTGCACCTGCTGTTGTCTCTCACATTAAAATCCAGTCGCAGATTTATTTACAGCTGTTTAAACGCTGCTTGATCTGTGCAGATTTCTCTCCTGATTCAGACCAGAACACTTTATCACCGGAGGAAGTGTTATTATGGATTGATGTTTGTTTCCCACAAAGTGTATTTTGGTCATCTTATTAAAAACAACATTCAAATTGGATCATTTTTAGAACTTTAAAGTGCGGAAAATAGTTGTGGAATGCTTGAAAGTCACTGAAAAATGCTTGAATTTCTCTCTCAAAAGGTTTTACAAACCCTAGAACATCTAACTATTTCTATCACAACACCATGGCTATAGGAAGCGTTACTACATCTAGTTTTGTGCGTCAGCGCTGTTTGATTGGTTTATAACGGAGAATTATGTGCAGAGTTTAAATGCTTCTCGCTAAATCTCACAGCCAGTGTTGCAAGACTGGGCAGTTTTGAATTGAAATGAGCGAATGGACAAAATTGGGGCTGGTTTGGGGGTTTTCAAACATTTAAACTGGGTTTATTGGTTAACAAACAAACCCAAGTGGGCCACTGCTGATTCGCTGCTGCTGACTATAGCACTTTTTGTCAATAACTAGGGATCCGATGTCAGATCACAAAGCCAGAGTGGATTACGTTACACAGTAAAGAGTTGGACAGGGATTTGACTCTCAAAACGTGAATTATACCTGTGCTGTGGAGGGAGATGACACGAAAGCTCTAATATTTTAAATCTGAAAACAGAGCACAATTTAATAATTAAATCAGAATCTAAACTGAATATGGCACTATTCCATGCATCTTTTAAACACCTTTTGATTGTGTGAAGTTCTGTATTCTGTTAAAACATTTTACTGTTGGATTATCATAGAGTGTGTATCAATAAATGGCACAGTTTTGACTGTCATGGTGTGTGCATGAATGAGTGTGAAATGCCTGCTAAATCACATTGCTTTTTTCAGTCACTTATATTGAGCACTTTTTTCTTTTCAATTGCCTTATTTTGACCATTCACATTAAAAATTATGCATGTTGTTTTTATCATTTATTTATTTTTTCAGTGTATTGGTTGATTTCTTGATTGCCATTTTGACATTTAATTTGCTTTCTCTTTTTTAAAAAACAAACAAAAAACAAACGGTAACATTCTCGAGCCCTGCTGCACCACTAAAAACTTTCGATCAACCAATGGTGTTTTTGACTTCAAACTAGCTCAAAGGCACATATTTGTAATGTTTTATAACTATACTATCATTAGAAATGTTCACACTTCAGTTCTTTCTGGTCATTTAATTACAAACATGCATCAAATCATAAACTAGATCTGAAATAAACCACTGTGGGGGAAAAAGCATAGATCAGATCCACTGGCATATCTGGTGACAAGTTAAGAAGATTTAATTTCTTGTTACCAGTATACAGCATGTTTTGGATGCTTTCATACTGGTTTAGCGTTGCTCAATCTGGTTTACATGCCACAACACCATCTTGTCCTGCTTGGTTTTCACTCTGTATTCTTATCTTGTTTTCTAGCACAAATATCTAAACATTCTTAAAGCAAGATAAAATTATTTAAAATGCACAACGGCAAATAAGAAAATAAGTCTGAAAATGAGGTTTATCCTTAAAACAAGAATAAATATTTGCCAGTGGGGTCAGAAAAGCTCAAATGTACTCAGTCTCAAGTTTAAGTTTCTGATCCCGCTGGTAGATATTTGCTTTTTATTTAAGCATCAAACTCACTCCGTTTTGATGAATTTCATAGAGAATGTTTAGATACTTGTACTAGAAAACCAGACAAAAATACAAAGTAGCACTTTTTGAAGTGTAAAAGCAGAATTTCCCATCCAAAATCAATAAAAGACATTCTTGAGAACCAGATTCAAAAAGTTGCCAAAAAGTGAGTCGTTCATGCAGAATCAGCAACACATAAATTCATATCCAGATTTTTCATGAGCTCACATAAATCACATAAAACATTGCACATCATCGCAATGCATTGTAATTCAGAATGCAAATGCATGCATGCACCTTTGTGACTAAGGAAATTCATTTTGGCAATAAATTCAAATTCTGTTTGCTGAGGATTCAACTTATGAATCGCAAGCAGGATGCACTTGAGATTTCAGCCATGAATTATGTTCAGAAAGTCATGACGCTGAATTCCTCACCGATCTCAGCGGTAAACACAGGAGTTTAATGCATGCAGCGCGACCTCTCACAGCCTCAGGAGCGTCCACACGTGTGTGTGTGTGTGTGTGTGTGTGTGTGTTTAGATATAAATTGCACTCTTGGCCCAGGTGGTAATTGAATCTAGATTGGCTCTGTTGTTGGGTGATATATCGTCGCGGCTCTATAGATTGCATACAGAGAGAAGGTCAGTGTGGTGTACGGCTCATCCGGTTCTGGTTGATTTACCCTCCCAAGTTTAGGAAGCCCATAAAATCCATCGTCAGTGTGAAAGCCAATTTAAAGCAGGCCGGGCAAAGTAAACAAAGGCAGGTCGATTTGCTGGTATTTGAGATTTTCCACTGAATTTAATTTATTATTTCTTTTAACATTCAGATATTTGTGGACAAATCAATGCATCTTGATTGAACACAAATTATAGTAAAATTACACACACACAACAAACTGTCTGTGATGCTTGAGCTGTGATGTGGATGGAATACTACACACACACACACACACACACACACATACACACACGGAAAACACTGACAGTAATTGGAATTCTTCAAAGTAGCGAGGGAATCCGGCGATTCGGATCGCTGTCAGGGTGTGTGTTATATTTAGTGAGACGTTTCTGATACTGTTCACTTCAGCTGAGGTATAAAACCCAGGAGAACCTCACACACGTCACAGGAACAGCACATTCAACACTCACAACATTTGTTCTTTAGCCTCAGTATTTCCCGACACACACACACACACATGTATGTTTTTGTGTAAAGTGTGTTCATCCCATAGGTGTAATGGTTTTTATACTGTACAAACTGTATATTCTATGTCCCTTCACCAACCCTACACCTAACCCTAACCCTCACAGGAAACTTTGTGCATTTTTACTTTCTCAAAAAAACTCATTCTGTATGATTTATAAGCGTTTTGAAAAATGGGGACATGGGTTATGTCCTCATAAGTCACCCTCTCCTTGTAATACCTGTGTCATACCCATGTCATTATACAGAGTTGTGTCCTGATATGATACACACACACACACACACACACACACACACACACACACACACACACACACACACACACATCAGGGTCTTCTATAAAGTTGAATCTCAGTGAGTTGGACACGGTGTAAGAGAAAAGACTAATTCAGAGCGGCACTTTATACTGCAGCTGTCTGATACATGATCTAACATCCCCTCTCTCTCTCTCTCTCTCCCTCTCTCTCTCTCTCTCTAATGTGTCATGAGTGTGTGCGTCTGTGTGTGTGTGTGTGGCCAGATGGCGAATCCCCACTTCTGAGTGGGATTCTTCAAACAAACAACAAACTTGTGAGCCAACAAGCACCTCACAAACAAACAGCCGCCTCACAAACAAACACAGCGAGAGCAAAAAAAAAATGCATTATTCAGGAGGAGCTGCTTATAATTCATGTTCAGGTGTTGTTATGTGGTTGCTAGGGCATTGAAAGTGGTTGCTAGGGTATTTTGGTTGTATTTGTTGGTTTGTATTATAAAATCTGTAAATATTTCTTTAACATTTAGCATTTGTGTCATGCATAGCTACACTTAATCGTGGTAAAATCAATGCAATGCAGACTGACCGTAAACGTACCGTCTATAGAAGCAGATTAAACGACACGCTCTCTCACGTATACATTCACTCTACCCCCCTTGTGCAACCATGACTCCTGCATGTTTTCCATGATGACAGCCAGCTGGAGAGAGAGAGTGTGTGTATTTGTGTGTGTGTGTGTGTGTGTGAGAGAGAGAGAGATGCTTGTGTGTCCTCCAGAAGTTTGCGAAGTTTTGAAAGAAGTTGAAAATCAGTCTCACGGACCTTTTCCTGGACTGTGTCCAGCTGGTGGAATGACCTCCCAATCTCAATTCGATGAGACTTTACTCATTTTCAAAAAACATCTAAAGACTCATCTTTTTCGCCTGCACTTAACCAACTAATACTAGCACTTTTCCTTCTTTTGTTGTCTTTTCCTTTATAAAAAAAAACAAAAACAAAAAAAAAAACCTGGCATTAAACATTCATAAAAGCACTAGACAAAGTTTTCTGCTTTATAATGGTTATAAATAAAAACTATAACAGCAATATGCATGCTTGCATGAATAATAACAACTGAAAAAATTATCCACCTCATAAATATAGCTAGTAAAGTATTAACAAACTTCGATGCAATAAATAGGGTATGATTTAAAAATGAGCATCCCTCCAAAAACATCTACATTTCTGTCTCTTTTCAAGTGTTAGTGTATATAATTAGTTGTATTTATATGGGTAATTATAGCACAATTCTACAGTATGATAAGGGGGTTATTATAGAAACCCTCTCTCTTCATATGCAACACATTACCATTGGTAAGATTTTTTATCCACCCTCTCTCTGAACATTTAAATTAGATATATTGTGATGCTGCACCTTTAAGAACATGCTTTACAAGTGACAGCATTTTACTCTTTTTCGTGCAATCGAACGAAGGTAAGAAAAAGCATGAATTTATCCAATTCTCATCAATTTGTAGGTAGCAGAAGTCACAAAAGCACAAAAGCAAGAGTTTAGGTTCACAAACATTTTGCAAGCATGGAGAAGGCATGTGAGACAGCTTGTCTCCTCTTTATCAACACAGTGAAACGCAGAGGACATCAGCTACACTGTTAAACCCGCTTCAGCCGATAAACAGAACGACAAGTCTATAAAGATACACTTAACCCCACTGAGGAACCAAGTGCACACTTCAGAAGAGCTCAACACCTCCACTAACACACAACAGAATTTAAGGACACGCTCACAAATGCTCCCTTTGAGAAAATGCAGCATATTAACAAGAATAGATGCGGAAAGAAATACCGAAAGATGAAAATACACTATCATTTATGCTTAATTAAAATAAGGATCAAATCAGCATAAATCACTATGAAATATGGAATATGCAAAGTCTTATTGACGCATACTATAACTACTGGGTTAAATTACAGGGAAAAATAGATGACAACAATATAATAATATAAATAATGTATAAATATACGCTATATAGTTTCTGTATTTAATTTGTCTAATTTCATTTAAATATATCTAAGAATATAATATAAATAATAATATAATAAAGAATATATTCTGTAATTGTTCACTATAGTACATATTTACATATACATACATACATATATACATACAGAGACAGAAGGATTTTACAGTTTTTAATTAAATATATTTAAATAAAATAAGGATCTAGATTAATATATATTTTATCATTTTAATTATATATATATATATATATATATATATATATATATATATATATATATATATATATAAATATATATTTATTAAAAAATATACACACACACACACACACACACACACACACTCTCTCTCTCTCTTACACAGACACACACACACTCTCTCTCTCTCTTACACAGACACACACACACACACTCTCTCTTACACAGACACACACACACACACACTCTCTCTCTCTTACACAGACACACACACACACACACACACACACACACTCTCTCTCTCTC
Source organism: Carassius gibelio (assembly GCF_023724105.1). Classification (NCBI taxonomy): domain Eukaryota; kingdom Metazoa; phylum Chordata; class Actinopteri; order Cypriniformes; family Cyprinidae; genus Carassius; species Carassius gibelio. Next base: position 481,336 of record NC_068400.1, read on the forward strand.
TTACACAGACACACACACACACACACACTCTCTCTCTCTTACACAGACACACACACTCTCTCTCTCTCTTACACAGACACACACACACTCTCTCTCTCTCTTACACAGACACACACACACACACACTCTCTCTCTCTTACACAGACACACACACACACACACTCTCTCTCTCTTACACAGACACACACACACACACACACACACACTCTCTCTCTCTTACACAGACACACACACACACACACTCTCTCTCTCTTACACAGACACACACACACACACACACACACACACACACACACACTCTCTCTCTCTTACACAGACACACACACACACACTCTCTCTCTCTTACACAGACACACACACACACACACACACACTCTCTCTCTCTCTCTTACACAGACACACACACACACACACACACACACACACTCTCTCTCTCTCTTACACAGACACACACACACACACACTCTCTCTCTCTTACACAGACACACACACACACTCTCTCTCTCTCTCTCTCTTACACACACACACACACACACAAACACACACACACACACACACACTCTGTCTCTCTCTCTCTTATGAACTTTGGTAATCTGAGCTTGAGTGTATTTCTGTTTCTTTATCAGCCGCTGAGTGAGCCAGACAGAACAAAGAGGAGAACAACGGCACCCGTGAGTGCATCTGAGAAAGTTTATCTCTAAAAGAGACAGATGTGAACTAGTGTAGAGGGTATTTCAGTGTGTGTGATGAAGAGAAAGGGACAGTGGAAGTGGCAGCCGTCTACCGTCACCTAATGAGAAGGTAACAGCGTATACCAGCACTGTTTCATGCTGCACGCACACACACACACACACACACACACACGTCACCTCCTGACCGGACGCAAGCCGGTATCCATCAGCAGCAGGTGATGTAATCAGCAAATGGACAGAGCAGAGTGAAAGCTGCTCCATCCCTCACAGCCGAACTGATCCGGATGTGTAAAAGGAAAAGAAACAGAGCAATCCTCCACGATCGGAAATACACCAAGACTGTTGCATGTTGCTCTTAAAGCATAACTGCATTCATTGCACATCTATATTTTCTTGCATTTGCATTCCTCTAGCATGGAGAATATTTCAGGTCTACAAGAAGACAAAGAAATCGCTTTGTTCTGATCTCCACAATTCACAAATAATCTTAAAGGAATAGTTCACACAAAAATATGATCACCCTAAGATCATCCAAGATCAGGATGAGTGTGTTTTTAGTCAGATTTGGAGAAATGTAGCATTGCATCAGTGTCTCTGCAGTGAATGGGTGCCGTCAGAATGAGAGTTTGATAAAAACATCCCAATAATCCACAGCACTCCAGTCCATCAGTGAACATCTGGAGAAGACAAAACCTGAAACACATCCAGCATTAAGATGATTTTAACTCAAACACATAGAGTCTATAATCCAGAATAACACTTCCTCTGACGGCACCCATTCACAGTTTAGAGCTGTTTAAACAGTGCTTGATCTGTGCAGATTTCTCTCCTGATTCAGACCTGAACACTTTTTCACTGGAGGAAGTGTTATTATGGATTATAGACTCTATGTGTTTGAGTTAAAATCATCTTAATGCTGGATGTGTTTCAGGTTTTGTCTTCTCCAGATGTTCACTGATGGACTGGAGTGCTGTGGATTATTGGGATGTTTTTATCAGCTCTCATTCTGACGGCACCCATTCACTGCAGAGCAAGTGATGCAATGCTGCATTTCTCCAAATCTGACGAAGAAACAAACTTGTATTGAGGCCTGAGTATGAACACATTTTCATCAAACAGAGAGACATCAGTGTGGAGAATAAAATGTACTTTAGTCCTCTCACACTGGGAATAAAAATGGCGTCTTCCCTCGAGACACACGTGTGTGTATGTTTGCGTATGTGTGTCAGATCCATCTTGCTACTGTCTTGTCATCCGTGGCTCTTAACCGAGTCTGAAATACACAGAAGATCCAGCAACAAGCTCAACACAGCGGTCAGAGAGACACTTACCCTTCCACATGACCTACACATACACACACACACACACACTTTATTTTTAGTACAGTGTGTGGTAGATTCGGGCTGCGAGTGAGTGAGCTTATCTGCCAACGTCTGAACCTTGAGAGCAGCTGTCAATCATCTTTCTATTGAGCCTTTAAGCAAACCATCTCCAAAACACTGCAAATGACAAATAAATAATCAGCACATGTGATTTCCATATGAATGTCTGTCATGAGAATAAACTGAGTGATTTTTGACTCTGTGGTTTTGAGAGAAATTACATGGTGACTTTTAAGATCTCAGCACAAAACTTTACATCCAGCATTACTGTCAATTCTACTTGCTCAATTAAAATCAGTCGAGTCTATCTGCAAGAAATGAAGCATGTCAAACACAAATGCTTACACCTCGTCTCCTCTTGCAATTGGTGTCGTTTAAGACCAGATTTGGAGAGAAAGATGAAAAATACCATGTTTAAAAAAAAATACAAGTGATGAGTCTTTTTTTAGACTAACAGTTCTGTTACAGTCAGGGCAAAACTCAAAAAATTTAGTTGAGTAAAACTAAACCTAAAACTATCCTTCATTGAAATAAAATAAAAGTCAAAAATAAAATAAAATATGGGAAAACTTAAACATAATGACAATTAGAATTGACATAAATGCAATAAAAAATGTTGACATTTTTAAAATGAAATTTTAATTTCATTAATTTTAATTTCAAATTTTAAATTAATTTGAGCTGAAGAACTAAACTTAGTAAAACTGAAATAAAAACAAATATAAGACAGAGATACTTAAAAATCAAAAAGAACATAATATTACTAAAACTCGAACTAAAATAAAATGAAAGATGTAAAAGCTGATTGAAAAAATAAAAGCGAATTCATATTACAAATCAAAGATAAATAAATATTAATATTACTAAACACACATTTTATACTACAAATATAATATAATATAATATAATATAAACACACGGTACTACAAAAATAAATATATAGAGTATTACAAACATAATAATAAAATAACATTGCATTACACTCATTTCTACACATCATAAGAACCTCACAGGCAAATTTCAATTATCACAGAGGTTTACTCCACTTATAATTTCAAAAAAAAAAATCAAAGCATCAAACATAAAAACTAAATTTTATTTTCGGGGCTTTGCTGAAAACTCCCATTAGTCCCGCCTCCTGTTCGTCATTGGCTAAACAGGCAGTTAGCCCCGCCCCAAACTCACACCATTGGTTGATTAAGATGTGGGCTTATCAGAGAGAGAGCATAGCATTTAATCAAACTAATAATTCTCTATCTGCATTATTCTGGGCTTCCAAGAGCGTGTTTTAATAACACAA
>NC_068400.1:485209-500209 GCF_023724105.1 Carassius gibelio
CAAAACAGTCATATTGTGAAACAATACCAAAATGTAATTATATATATATATATATATATATATATATATATATATATATATATATATATATATATATATATATATATATATATATATATATATATATATATATTTATTTTTTTTTTAATTTTTTTTTTTTTTAAATGTAATTTATTCCTGTGATGTGAAGCTTCATTGTCACATGATCTTTCAGAAATCATTTTAATATACTGATTTGGCTGTGTCAAAACTTTATATTTTTAAATATTTTTTTAAAAGAAAAGCTATTTTAAACTATAATAATATTTCACAAAATTACTGTTTTTACTGTATTTCTCTTGTTAAAGGGTTAGTTCGCCCAATTTACAAAATTATGTCATTAATAACTCACCCTCATGTAGTTCCAAACCAGTAAGACCTCCATTTATCTTCGGAACACAGTTTAAGATATTTTAGATTTAGTCCGAAAGCTCTCAGTCCCTCCATTGAAACTGTGTGTATGGTATGCTGTCCATGTCCAGAAAGGTAAGAAAAACATCATCAAAGTAGTCCATGTGATATCAGAGGGTTGGTTAGAATTTTTTGAAGCATCGAAAATACATTTTGGTCCAAAAATAGCAAAAACTACGACTTTATTCAGCATTGTCTTCTCTTCCGTGTCTGTTGTAAGACAGTTCAAAACAAAGCAGTTTGTCATATCCGGTTCGCGAACGAATCATTCGATGTAACCGGATCTTTTTGAAACAGTTCACCAAATCGAACTGAATCGTTTAATCCACAAATGACTAAAGCTGTTAACTTGTTTAATGTGGCTGAAACTCCCTCTGAGTTAAAACAAATCCAATATCCTGGAGTAATTCACGTACTCAAACAGTACACTGAGTGAACTGCTGTGAAGAGAGAGATGAACACCGAGCCGAACCAGATAATGACTCGTTCACGAGTCAAGAACCGTTTGCATCGGTTTTCGGATCACCAGTAGTTCTTTCTGAAAGTTCGATTCAATAAACTGGTTGAAGAAAACTGTTCACCGGTTCTTTTGCACTCGACGTAATGGTGTCATTGGTGATGACTGCAAGCCTTCGTTTTACTTGGGCTCATAACATTAGCAAAGAATCAGTTCAGAATCAATCACCAAAAGAATCAGTTAGGTTCAGACGCTCTTGTGTGTCGGTTTGCTTCACACTGAATCACACATGCGCAGTATCATCAGCTCTTCGGTTCTCGAATCGGACATGTCTGACAGAAGCGGTTCTTGACTCGTGAACGAGTCATTATCTGGCTCGGCTCAGTGTTCATCTTCAGTTCTCTCTTCACAGCAGTTCAGTCAGTGTACTGTTTGAGTAAATGAATTACTCCGGGATATTGGTTTGTTTGAACTCAGAGGTGTCAGCCACATAAAAAAAGTTAACAGTTCAAGTCATTTGCGGATTAATGCGTTTTGGAGATGAAAACCGTTTAAAATGATTCAGTTCGATTTGGTGAACTGTTTCAAAAAGATCTGGTTTCATCGAATGATTCGTTCACAAACCGGATATGACAAACTGCTTTGTTTTGTCTTACAACAGACACGGAAGAGAAGACAATGCTTAATAAAGTCGTAGTTTTTGCTATTTTTGGACCAAAATTTATTTTTGATGCTTCAAAAAATTCTAACTGACCCTCTGATGTTACATGGACTACTTTGATGATGTTTTTCTTACCTTTCTGGACATGGACAGTATACTGTACACACAGCTTCAATGGAGGGACTAAGAGCTCTCTGACTAAATCTAAAATATCTTAAACTGTGTTCCAAAAATAAACTGAGGTCTTACGGGTTTGGAACAACATGAGGGTAAGTTATTAATGACATAATTTTGCAAATTGGGCGAACTAACCCTTTAACAAAGATTTATCCCTCAATAAACTCCTAGTTTGCTGCTTATTAATTACACAAGCACTCATTTTGTCAACAAATCAATCCATATTTTGCCAATTAACAAGAGTTAAGGTGTTTGTACCTTGCAGAGGCTCAAAAGTGTCCATGAAGTCCAGATTGGGTTGCAGTGGGATGAGGCCTGGCTGGATCATGTCTGCATTACCTGCATGGGCTAAGAAGACAGTGAGGCTTAGGGAACGTTTGCCATATTCTTGAATAAACATGTTAACATGGGAGACTATGATTGTCATTTCTCACCAATTTCCCTCGGATCGGGCCATGCTACAGGTTGATGAGAAGCCAGTGTGGAAAAGAGTGTGTCTGAGAATTCAGACATGAGCACATCCATGTCGAAGAGCGAGTCCATCTCCATTGGAACAGGTGAATCATGACTCTTTCGGGATCTATGACGGCCTCCCACACTGAAATCCTCATCCTGGCACAAGAGGACACGGCAGGTGTCTGGACACACTTCCCCAAAGAGTGAAAACTGTTCCTCTGCCCCCTTTGGAGGTCAAAATGCAACAAGCAGGCCAGGTCAACAGAGACACTCAAGGTTCATGCAAAGATAAATGCAAGCATCAAGCGTGTGTACTAACATATGCACTAGCAGTCGAAAGTTATTTGAACTGGTTCTTTTTAGTGAACTAAATGAACCAGTTCACCAAGTAGGACCAAACCATCTGAAACCTTCTGCGGCTTGAGCAGCAAAGATCTACAAAATTACAAAAGATCTCAATGAAAACAATTTTTCTCTGATGTATCACAGTCAATCCGACTCAAAATAAGCATATCAGCATATATGATCCTCTGATGAATGAACTCTTTTAGTGCTCCAGCTCCTCCAATAGTCACTGAACTGAGGAAAGAGTTCCAAAAGAGAAAAGGCTTCCAAAGAGCCGCTGATGTGAGTATACACTTGAATGAAAGCGCGAAATTCAAGTTTTTGCAGTTTCTCATGGTTTATGTAAAAAGTAAGGCTGATTAAGACATGTAAAACCTTATGTGTTCTTTGATATGCTTTTTTTTTATTTCTCAGAAACTAAAAAACTACATCTGGCTAATATTCAGTATGATTATCAAAGCATAAATCCAGTAAATCACTTCCATCAATACCTCCAAAGCTTGCACAGATATATAACAAATCCTGGTTCAACATTTTAGTCTGTAACATTATGCAGTTTTCATTTATATGTGGTCTATTGCTAATGTTTGCATTATTTTTTAAGATTCATCTGTTTACATAAGAGATAGCTTGTTTCTCCATCCTTTTCATGTGTGTTTTTGTTCGGGATGTTTTGTACTTGTTCAGAAGAGTGTATCTCAGTGAAAACACGAAAAACTCGTCAATAGATGCTAGCGTTGGTTTCTAAATGATGGGAACTCGTCAATGGTGGGCAAAGAGTTAAAAATCTGTTTGATCTAAGGGCTAAACCAGGAGTTTCCAAACTTTTTTGTCAGCCGAACAACTTGGAGTTTTCACATTAATATTAAGAGAATTAAGGACATATTTTTGGTTCTCTGATGTTGATTATTAGTAACATGAAACACATTTATTTAAAAATGATACAGGGCTGTGCGACTTGGCCAAAATATTTTATTGTGAATATTTTGCCAAGCGTTGCAATTTAAACGAACTTGACAATTTTATTTCATATGAAAATGTTTCATATTTCTAGGGCTGAGACATCCAGACACAAAGAACAACAGACTCCTATACTCCTAAAGGGAAGTTACTTTTTTAAGGGTGTTACCACTTGGATGTAGTTTTCACAAGAACCAGCGACTACAAGGTACAATACAATATTTATGTTTTACATCCTCCGATCAAACCCCTTGCACATTTTCAGTAGAACATGTGCCAAATGCTGTAATCTTCTATGCACAAAATTATGCTAATGTGAATGTAAAGAAAGTGAACATTGCATGCATTGCATTTCCTAATGCACATTAAACTCACAGTGCTTGCAGAGATGGAATTTGTGAGAAGCAGCATTTATACCCTGGGTTAAACCACAGGCAGAGTATACTCAAATCAAGTGAAAGCTGATTTATTTTCAAAATAAAAATGTGTCCCAAAACCTGAGCTTTAACTATCTTTGTGGGTAGATGTCTAATATCCTCTGTCAGCTCATGACAAACATCTTCAATGCATTCTTGTCTTTCACTGCAGGCTTAAACAGATTTTGGAACAGCCATTTGGCTGTAAATAAAACTGACTTCATTCCACATCACTAGCCAGCCAATCGTGATCATCCATGATCTGGCTCTGGCTCTCTCTATATATAATTACTAAGTACGGTAAACGTATCTATAAATAAACTAAGTTAATGCAAACTGCTGTCTTTCAAAAGTTTATAATAAAAAAGACAGTACAGAGAGTTTATACCTTTCCTTCACAGTCTTGTTTTCATTTGTGTAAAATTAAACAGTCTACCCTGACTAAACTCTCTTGTTTAGTGCTGATCTCTTTAAAGGAATAAATGGCAAACTGAAATTGAACAGCAAAGTTAGTTTAACAAATAAAAGAAAACAACCTCAGTAAGAGCATGCACGTACACTTTCATGCTAAATTACTAACTATAGTTTAACTTTATAGTGAAGAAATAAAATCCTTTTAAAATTACCTTGAGAAGGCTGGACAGGTCTTCATCTTTGTGCTTCTGTAACTATGAAATAGAATTTGAACAGTACTTTATAAATAACAACTTGGTTACACAGTACTGTACATTTAATGTAGAGAGCAAATACACTTACTCTTTTTTTGAAATATGTTCTCCATTTATGATATTCTCTTATGACAATTTCAATTCTCCTTTTCCAGTACTTTCCTTCTGTTGCTATTGCCTAGGTAAACAAAAGAAAAAATAAAGTACCCCAAAAAATGACCTTTGTGCAAGAAAAAAAAAAACAGTTTTTAGACATTCAAATCTAAAGATAAAAAAAATAATTACAGACTCACCTCTGTCGGTCGATGTACTCCTGAGTCCATATTGCCATCTAAAGGAGTGACAAAATGGCAAACAGGGTTCTGTCTCTTCTCTACATCTTCAGGAAAGAGAGGCATTGCAGATGGAAATTAATAATCTCATGTTTTACAATTTCTGAGTGGTATGTGTGCTAATAACTGGACTTACATTGTATATACCAGGCTCTCCAAATGGCGTTGTTGAGGCGAATCTTGTCTCTCCACAGAAGCTTGAGACCTTTGAAATTCTTCCATTTTGGTGACACCAACCTTCCACTTATGCAAACAAAACAGATATATTATTTATTTATTTTTTATTTTTTAATAGCAAGACACAGGTGCACCCATGGTATAAATTTTAGGGCTATCGGATCATGACATTTTGGGTGTTATTAATTGTCACACAAACAGCTGCAATTAACTATTTAACTGCATGTTTGGTTCATGTCACCTAGCTTACACATACATTGTACAGAAATACCAAAATATTGGACAGGCACTGAATGACAAATAAAATAAATTTTTTTCTCTCTTGTAATATTTATTGTTGGACTTTTTTTTTTGAGTCTACTGCATTGTTTCATTCCTTCTTATTGTCTTTAAATACCACTAAAATGTTACCAATTTGTTAAAAGAAACAATTTATTATGGTCATATTTGTATCTTAGGGAGAAGTCACTTAAAATTATTCAAGAGATATGTTGTAAATTACTCCTTATTCAAGCTGCAGATTTCTTTGGAATATTGCTGTACAGGCTAAATGTGGCACTCTGCAATGTCAATAAACAAAATGAGTTCTGTTTTGGCAAAAAAAAATTTGAATGATTTAAAAATATCTTCTAGAATTAAACTTTACTCTAAAACGAAAGCTGCGCCACTGCTTAACAAATAAAATCACAAATACAATTACAGGCTGTCACAAACAAATCATAATTAAAAGTGTTTTGTTCTGATATTCTCAAGCATAATTCATTCATAAGTAAAATAATAATATTATTTTCTATGCTGCTGATGTGAAGTTGTCTAGTAAATTTCTCCCTTACTTTGTAAAACGTATTAATCCTTGCATAATTTTATAGGAGTGTGTCTACACTGTCACACAAAAAGTGACAATTCTGTCATCATTTACGCACTCTATAACTTATTATCAAAAATAATGTAAACAACAGGCTTGTTCACACAAGATATTTTAAAATTGGCTCACGTGACTTAGCTATACATTTTTATATATATATATATAGTAGTCAACATTGGAAGTGGATCAAAAAGTTCTGAGTTGTTCTAAGACAAGAAAGCATTTTGGCTTTTGGACAACTTTGATGAAAGGTTTTGATCCACTTCAAATGTTGACTACTGTTTATAGATCAAAGTAAGTGTGTATATATATATATATATATATATATATATATATATATATATATATATATATATATATATATATAAACTGCTTGCTAAAACCAATTCGAAACGTTGTTATTTTGTATCACCACCAATACCATCACAAACGAATGTTTACACCTCATGACTAGAGAATTAAATGCGTACTGATTTGTCTAGAAACGTTGTGCCCAGCAAGCAGCGCGTTAATAGCTTTATATGAATGCTTTATTAATGGCGGAATAATATTTCCTGTGGTCGGTACAACTGGAGATCAAACAGATTGTGAATCGATCTTCTGTTTACTACCCAACCCACCTGTAGGCAAGCGTCATGCACTCAAAGAGCTTCGTCAGGGAAGCATCAATAGAGAGATGCGACGTGCTAGTCTTTCCGAAGTGATACGTCTGGCATGTTTGTTTATTTACAGTGTCGAAATCGTAACCTTTCTTTGGCGGGTGATCAGTATGAGGAGAAGAAACCATAAAATGACCGCTGTGGATGATCTGCGACTCGCGTCCTTCTGATTTCTTAAACGAAATAGTCGACTCCTCCGCGTCAGAATCGTCGTCCTGCTCTTGCTTGATTATCATCGTGGCCCGTCGGTATTGTCTGGTCTCTCGAGTAACGTTAGCCATATTTAAAAGTAACATACGCGCTGGACTTGTAGCGGTGCTGATCATTCACATTACACGACACATATTTCGTCCATTAGTACTGGATTTAGTGATATTATTTTAGAAGTTGTTTAAATCTCCCAACTTTCCCGCACGCCCCCAACATTAGCCGCCATGCTATCAATCGTAACTTGAAGTGATTTGGTGAACTCAATACGGTCGTTGCGTTGCGATGACAGAAGCGCGCGATTGGTTGTCTCGAGAGCACACCCACTAATACTAATAATAATTCAGCTCTTGAAACACTATGCGGACAACAACTGTGCAAGCCTGTCAAAACACTGCTCTTTGGTGAATTACTTGTTTAGCGGTAATGTTTATTTCTTTCCTTGACGTTTAATGGCGGTTGGTAAACCAGCTTTGGTGCATATTCCGCCACCCACTGGGATGGAGTGTGAGGCATTGATATCATAAGAGAGAGAGACATTTATTTATTTTATTTATTAACACCTACCCTACCTTTCTATATTTTCTTATATAACTTTGTTGCTTTCAAAAAGAAAACAAGAGCTTCATATCCTTTGAAAGAACTGTTAAGTTCTGCAAAGTAAAAAAATGCATGCCAACACAAATTAAATACATTTTCAATTGAATTATTTCCCTTTCATATGCCATACAACTGATTATTACATGCTTTACAGTTTCTGGAAGTCCACATTTATTGCACTGACCTGAACCTTGTTTCCCTATCATTTGAAGTGATTTGATGAGAGCAGAATGACCAATTCTCAGATAAGAAATTACTGTATCTTCCTTTCTGTTGCTATATCTAATTCTTACCAATCCAACGTGTTTTTGTATAATATACAGATGACAACCTTTATTTCCTTTATCCAACCTCTCCTGCCAAATATTTTTAATATCAGTTTTAATTAAGTCTTTCAATTCAGATTTACCCACAGGTATTTCTAAATAAATAACATTGTTTAAGGGCCTATTTGGCTATCTTGTCCACATCCTCGTTACCCTCCACACCAACATTACAACATTACACCAACTCGTTACCCTTAAGTCCATAAAAATACTGCTAAGTCTCAATTATAAGTCTTAAGTCTATATAGATTTGGTAAAATTTCTATATATTTCTTTATAATTTCTATATTTTAATATATCTTGTCTTGAATCAAATTTTCAACTTAAACTAGTAAGAACTGAAAACGAATCGGAGCAAATTACTACAGCAGATGATTTAACTTCTACCCACTGTAATGCTATCAAACTTTCCACCAACTCGCATCATATACAGATATATCATTAGTGATTCTTTTTACAGCTTTAGATTTAGAAAGAGGGATATACATACAAACCAGATTCCAAAAAAGTTGGGACACTGTACTAATTGTGAATAAAAACATAATGCAATGTGGAAGTTTCAAATTTCAATATTTTATTCAGAATACAACATAGATGACATATCAAATGTTATAACATGAGAAAATGTAGCATTTTAAGGGAAACATAAGTTAATTTTAAATTTCATAGCATCAACTCATCTCAAAAAAGTTTGGACAAGGTCATGTTTACCACTGTGTGGCATCCCCTCTTCTTTTTATAACAGTCTGCAAACGTCTGGGGACTGAGGAGACAAGTTGCTCAAGTTTAGAAATAGGAACGTTGTCCCATTCTTGTCTAATACAGGCTTCTACAACCCCTGGCAAAAAGTATGGAATCACCCCTCTCAGAAGATGTTCATTCAAATGTTTAATTGTGTAGAGAAAAAACCAAGCACATATATGCCACAAAACAATTTTCACTCAACAAAACAATATTCTGGCTGTATAAAACACTTAAAAAACAACAAAGAAAGATAACTATAGTCAATTACAAGTGTTTTTACAGATCAAACAGGAAAAAAAAAAAAATGGAATCACACATCTGAGGAAAATTATATGGAATCACCAAATAAAAACACTACTAGTACTTTGTTGCACCACCTCTGGCTTTTATAACAGCTTGAATTCTCTGAGGCATGGATTTAACTAATGACAAACAGTATACTTCATCTATCTGTCTCCAGATTTGTCTTATTGCAGTTGCCAGATCAGCTTTGCAGGTTGGAGCCTTGTCGTGGACCATTTTCTTTAATTTCCACCACAGATTTTCAATTGGATTGAGGTCCGGACTATTTGCAGGCCATGCCATTGACATTATATGTCTTTCCTGTAGAAATGTTTTCACAGATTTTGCCCTATGGCATGATGCATTATCATCCTGAAAAAATTATGCTACCATCACCAAACATCCTTTCAATTGATGGAATAAGAAAAGTGTCCAAAAATCTCAACATAAACTTGTGCATTTATAGAAGATGTAATGACTGTCATCTCTCCCATACCTTTACCTGACATACAACCCCATATCATTAATTATTGTGGAAATTTGCATGTTTTCTTCAGGCAGTTGTCTTCATAAATTTCATTGGAACGGCACCAAACAAAAGTTCCAGCATCATCACCCTGCCCAATGCAGATTCGTGATTCATCACGGAATATAACTCTCATCCAGTCATCCACGGTCCAAGATTGTCTTTCTTTAGCCCACTGAAACCTATTTAGATGTTAATGATGGTTTTCGTTTGGCTTCTGTATGTAAATCCCATTTCTTTTAGGCAATTTCTTACAGTCCGGTCACAGACATGAACTCCACTTTCTGCCCATTTGTTCCTCATTTGTTTTGTTGTGCATTTTCTGTTTTCAAGGCATATTGCTTTAAGTTTTCTGTCTTGGCACTTTGATGTCTTTCTTGGTCTACCAGTACGCTTCCCTTTTACAACCTTTCCATTTGATTTTTACTTGGTCCAGATTTTAGACACAGCTGACTGGGAACAACCAACATCTTTTGCAACATTCCGTGAAGATTTACCTTCTTTGAGAAGTTTGATAATCCTCTCCTTTGTTTCAACTGACATCTCTCGTGTTGGAGCCATGAGTTATGTCAATCATCTTGGTTCAACACATCACTAATGTGTGCAACCACTCTTTTTTAACTGCAGACTAATTAGCAGTTGTAATCAGATACAGGTGTTTGTTTTAGAAATGCAAAGTGCATGGTGATTCCATATAATTTTCCTCAGATTTGTGTGATTCCATATTTTTATCCTCTGTTTGATCTGTAAAAACACTTGTAATTGACTATAGTTATCTTTCTTTGTTGTTTTTTAAGTGTTTTATACAGCCAGAATATTGTTTTGAGTGAAAATTGTTTTGTGGCATAATATGTGCTTGGTTTTTTCTCTACACAATTAAATATTTGAATGAACATCTTCTGAGAGGGGTGATTCCATACTTTTTGCCAGGGGTTGTAGTTGCTCAACTGTCTTGGGTCTTCTTTGTCACATCATCCTCTTTATGATGCACCAAATGTTTTCTATGGGTGAAAGATCTGGACTGCAGGCTGGCCATTTCAGTACCTGCATCCTTCTTCTGCTCAGCCTTCTTCTACTTGTAATTGATGCAGTATGTGGTCTGGCATTGTTATGCTGGAAAATGCAAGGTCTTCCCTGAAAGAGACGATGTCTGGATGGGAGCATATTTTGTTCTAGAACTTGGATATACCTTTTAGCATTGATGGTGCCTTTCCAGATGTTTAAGATGCCCATGCCACACACACTCATGCAACCCCATACCATCAGAGATGCAGCCTTCTGAACTGAGTGCTGATAACAATTTGGGTTTTTTCATTGTCCTCTTTAGTCCAGATGACATGGCGTCCCAGTTTTCCAAAAATAACTTGACATTTTCATTGACCACAAGACAGTTTTCCACTTTGCCACAAAGATTGGGGGCATCCAGTATGGTTTTCTGGCCTTGAGATTGTTCCAGATTCTCTGAATCTTTGGATGATATTATGCACTGTAGATGATGATAACTTCCAACTCTTTGCAATTTTTCTCTGAAAAACTCCTTTCTGATCTTACTCCACTATTTTTTGCTACAGCATTAGGGGAATTGGTGATCCTCTGCCCATCTTGACTTCTGAGAGACAGTGCCACTCTGAGAGGCTTTTTTTAAATACCCAATCATGTAGCCAATTGATCTAATAAGTTGCAAATTGGTTCTCCAGCTGTTCCTTATATGTACATTTAACTTTTCCGGCCTCTTATTGCTACCTGTCCCAACTTTTTAGGAATGTGTAGCTCTCATGAAATCCAAAATGAGCCAATATTTGGCATATTTCAAAAGGTCTCATTTTCAACATTTGATGCCATCTATATTCTATTGTGAATAAATTATAAGTTTACGAGACTTGTAAATTATTCCATTACTTTTTTTACTCACAATTTGTACAGTGTCCCAACTTTGTTGGAATCGGGTTTGTAGCTGCAGCTTTTCTTCCAGTTACTGGATCTTTGGAACCATTTGTAAACATTTGTAAAAAGTGGAAATATTCACTCTGAAGATGCTGTTGCACTACTATCGCTTTAGGAACTTGATTTTGTCAATCCTTTATAGTTTTAATTACCAGTACTGGAGATCCACAGAAGGCATTAAGAAAAACCAAGGTGGAGATACTGGCAAATACTAATAATAACATTATTAATACCTGTTTGCTGAGTTTGCTTTTCTATTATCCATCCAAAGCTTTTAACCTAAGATTTTCCTGAGATTTCCCATCCTAGTTAAAATTATAACATCAACGCAAAGTGCACATAACATTGTGTAGAAAAATAGTTTATTGTGTTAACAAGCATTACAAACATTCACTTTTAGTGTTGTACTTTTAAAACAACAACAATAACATCTAAAAGGAAAATATGGAAAAATGGACAGAACTTTAGTCAAATAAACCAAACACTTCTCTTGAAAAAGAATATATATGTATTCAGAACGAAGGTATGGGTCATTTTTGCAGGAAATGAATATAAACAAAGGTAACTTTTAAACAGGGCAAGACAACATTCCACCTACAATCGCAAATGGAAGCCATCACAAAGCTTTCCAGTCAATGGGCTTCTTTCCTGATTTCTTCAGCAGTTCATTGGTCTTTGAGAAATGTTTACATCCAAAGAAGCCACGGTGAGCAGACAGTGGCGAAGGGTGGACTGTTTGCAGAACATTGTGTCGTTTCTATAAGACAACAATCAAAAAAAAAATATATATATATATATAAAAATATTTATTGGATATATTGAAATATGTTCGTATATTTAAGCTGGAAATGATTTCAGTTATAAACAAAGAATCACACAACATACCTTGTCAATGGCAGCCCCCTTCTTTTGCGCATAAGAGCCCCAGAGAATAAAAATAAGACCCTGCATGTTAGTGCTGAGCCAGTGTATCACAGCGTCAGTGAAAGTCTCCCACCCCTTGTCTTTGTGAGAGTTGGCCTGGTGTGCACGCACAGTCAGCACAGCGTTCAGCAACAGAACTCCTACAAAAGACATTCATGAAGAAATGTCACATTTACATGCTCAAGAAAATTTGCTTCTATACCTATGAGCAAAATAAATTTAATAAACAAAAAAAAAAATAATAAAAAGGACACAGGACATGTCTTCAGAATAAGCATACATTAATTTAAATGCAAGTTCTGGATTTGAATGGGACTGGCCAACATTTTCACATGATTTGCTAAAGTTTCAGCACCTGATAACATTTCATTTAGGGAGAGATGCCATTTTGTGTCCTCACTTTAAAAATGATGGCTGGATCAGACATCTGTCTATCCACTGACTTACAAAAAAAAAAAAAAAAAAACAACACTGCCAGAGACAAACTGCTGGATAATGGATAAATTGAAGTCCACTGTCAACTAGATGAATTGCAAAAAGAACAACTGGTCATGCAAATGAATTGGGGCTGATCTAAATACCACTTTTTGAGCTTCGAAGCTTCGATAGTAATCAACACCGAATATTGGAAGCTTCGGAGGGAGGGGCTGAACATATTTCTCTCTCTAATAAAAAGGCAGGAATCTACAGAAAACCCTACAGAACAGCTTGACTTTTAATATAGACAAATTATCATTAGGCTGGGCTACTGTATATTTTTTTATTTTATTTTTTTATGGCTGCCGTATTGCAAGTATTTTCCAATTAAATTAGGTGCAGTTTTTTTTTTCATGTGTAAATTACTGTAACAAAGAGGACATATATTTAAATATTTTTTAAAGGCACATTTACAGTATTTTCCGCACTATAAGGCACACTTAAAAGCCTTTAATTTTCTCAAACAACGTCAGTGCACCTTATAATCCGGAGCGCCTTATATATGGATCAAGGCGCGCTGTCAAAATGTTGACATTCCCTTTAGCACAGCTCCATCTAGTGGATGCATAACGAAAACCCAGTCAACCGTTTGACTGCATTATCTTCTATTCTATGCGCCTTATAATCCAGTGCGCCTTATAGTGCGGAAAATATGGTATTTTATAGTAAACTTAAAAATAAAATGCTAATATTTACTACTACTTTCTTTGTTTGCTTCTTTAAGTAGTATCGCTTTATGTATTCCCCAATTTTAAGTCGATTTGGATAAAAGTGTCTAAAAATAAATAAAAGCATTTTCATCATATTCAAACTTAAAATCAGCAGGCTTTAATTTTGGCAGGTTGCCGGCAAGTAAGTATCCGCGCTTCCGGATTTACCACTGCTGCTGATTAAAGAGTGTCAGTGGATGAATGTCACAGTTTTGCATTGTGCTTTGAAAACGGCATGACAGCCTAGATTTATGCTTTCAGGTTGAAAATAAAACTTATATAGTACAGTTTGTGATTAACAGCTGCCAACCATGTCGGTACGCAAATGCGCTGTCAGAACATATTTATATAAATTTTTTATTTTGGTCGTGCATGCGGACCACTTATGTGCACCCCTGACTATAGGCATACAAGTTACAGAACATAGGTGATTTTTCTCTCAATGTGATGTTGTATTGCCTTTGTCTTGTCCTCATGCAATTTAGGGTGCTTTGACACTTGGTTTGCTTGCCTGGTCCGAACCAGAGTTTGATTGCTCCCCTCCTCCCCCTGCTGGACTGTGTTCATAGCTGTTCGCTTGCGTCATCAAGCCAGCAGCTGTTTACCCTGTTGTTTAGTAATGGTGGCGCAGGAGAAGGCGGCAAATTCATATCATTACTCTCTGCACTTTTATGTATTTACATTTTTGAACTGTTTGTTTTGTTTACAAAGCTTTGGTACATAACGGAAATGAGACATACAGCTCTCTGCTTGCAGCATGTCAGTCACGGAAAGTGAGTGAAACAAACACACATTTTAATCAAATAAAACGTCATTAATAGCGGTTCACATCAGCAGCAAACCCTACCAGAGTTCACATGAACTGTAAACCAGACCACCGTTTTTAAGCGGACTCGGGTATGGTTCGTGGGTGCGCACCGGAGTTCGGATGACAGTGTTCAAATCATCCAATCTAATGTCAATCGAACCCGGGTGGGCAACAAAAGTGCTAGTGTGAAACCACCTTTAAAGTGTTCCCACATCTGGGGTCTTTGGCATTTTTGCCTTCTCTTCTAGATGAACTGAATCATGACGTCCACCCATGGGCAATTTATAAGCTGCTTTTCCACTATCGGGCCGAACGTGTTCCATTCCGTGCAAATCCAGGTCAGTCAGCACTGATAGACTTTCATTTTCTACTATGGTGCTGATAATGGGGCTTTTTAGAATGCAGTACAAATGCATCAGTCGTTGGCTTTGGTTGTGTTATAAACAGAGATATGGACGATTGATCAGATATTTCTGTTTTTGGGACTCCTTTTTTGTTAATCTGATATTTACTTTGTTCAATAATTAAAAAAAAGATTAATGAAGGTCTTAGAGGTTCGGAAAGTCAAGAGGGTGAGTAGGCCTAATTAATGACAGAATTTCCATTTTTGGGTGAACTATCCCTTTAACATGTGCTCCGTGAAGAGGAGAAAGTAGAGGATGCACACCTTGCTTTGCCCATCCTGTAAGATCTCCGTGACCAGGTTGCTCAAATCCTTCAATGTCTGAAGCCAGTTCTTTAAAGATGTTCACCAAGCTGTGAACAGAAAAAGTGTCATAAAATTATTGTAACAAAAAACTAACAATCATCTAGCCCCTATTCTTGTGCT
>NC_068400.1:505209-521910 GCF_023724105.1 Carassius gibelio
CCACATTAAAAAAGTTAACAGCTTAAGTCATTTGTGGATTAATGCGTATTAGAGATGCGAACCGTTTAAAACGATTCAGTTCGATTTGGGGAACTGAATGATTCGTTCATGAACCGGATATCCAGACTGCTTTGATTTGAACTCTCACAACAGACATGGAAGAGAAGACAATGCTGAATAAAGTCGTTGTTTTTGCTATTTTTGGACCAAAATGCATTTTCGATGCTTCAAAAAATTCTAAGCGACCCTCTGATGTCACATGGAATACTTTGATGATGTTTTTCTTACCTTTCTGGAAATGGACAGTATTGAGAATGAGGAGTCACGTGCCGATTTGGGTTGATATGGGAGGGGTCTGAGCCAGTCGGCCCTGATGGAAGGATATGCTATCTGTTGCCAGGGGCAATGCCTTCAGAACTTCACAGAGGCGCGACTAAACATTTCAGAGCGCTTTCATTTTTGCGCATTTATTTTGTCAGCGGAACAGATCGAGACGGATCTACGAATACGCGAAAGAAAAGAAAGTAAAGCAATGCAAAAACATAAGGCGAAAGAAAGGGGACCTTACAGGAACAAGCTCACACCAAGCGCAAAACAGCGGTGTTTGGAGAAGCTCTCAGGCAGCTCCCTGCAGCGGCACAGAGACCTAAACAATTTACCTCAGTGCACACATATGGACATTGGGAATTATATTGTTTATGATGTAAGTCACTTTGCATTCACGCTGTTAATGGCTTAATCTAACCCGGACATTTACATCTCGCAATCACACATTTAACTACCCTAGCTAACCCAGAACTGGTTTGTCCACTTTGCAGCCCCCAACAAAAAAAACCTGGGACAGTATGTGTCATTGGGTTAAAATCAAATTATAACTAAACATACACAGCTTTAGCCTACATCAAAATATGTTGGAAACGTTTGTATACATTGAACATCTCGTTACAATCTAGTGTTCATTCGCAGTTAATTACTTTGCCATTTTGGTCAAGAAGTGCATTCTAAATGCAATGTAATTACAATATGCTAAAACGCATCTGAATAAACTTACTTTGGCCAGTACAACACTGTTTTCTTCACCTGCTGTAAATGGACCCAGCCACAGCAGAAAGCCTCGTAACTTTCCAAAGACTTGTGACTTTTAAACTCCTGCATTGTGTAGTAACGTAAACCAAAAAAATATATAATTCCCAATGTCCATATGTGTGCATGGAGGTAAATGGTCCAGGTCTCTGTGCTGCTGCAGGGAGCTCGTATGGGTCGATATTTTGTATGCTTGAGAGCTTCTCCAAATACCGCTGTTTTGCGCTTGGTGTAACCTAAAAAAAACTGTATTCCATCGTTCCTATGTTTTCCATATGTATCGTGTGGGGTACTGCAGCAGTTTTTAACGCAGCAGTAACTTCCAGGCATGGTAAAACAGTGCAGAATTGCGAGAACCTCCTCTTAACAACACATTTAAACAATCCTATTTCGCCGCCGGTATCCTTCCAATGTGGCGGATACTGTGATATCGAGGGAGGGGCTTTGTGCTATGACGACAACTTGTCATTCTCAATACCGTACACACAGCTTCAATGGAGGGACTGAGAGCTCTGGGACTAAATCGAAAATATCTTAAACTGTGTTCCGAAGATAAAAGGAGGTCTTACATGTTTGGAACAGCATAATAGTTATTAATGACATAATTTTCATTTTTGGGCGAACTAACCCTTTAAGCATGTCATTTGGAATTGTTAAGCTGATTTATTCTTTTTAGTTTTTACATACATTCTAAATCATAAACATCTTACAGACATTTTCTAATATGCTAATAAACATAAAAAAATAACAAAACTTTATATCATGGGGTCTTTACAAGTAAAAGTAAGAACACAAGCATTGTGTGCAAGTTATGCTCCTGAACAACCATCTTAATTGTAATGTAATCGGTCAAAAAAATAAAAATAAATTAAGAGCTATTGGCTTTGTGGTCAGGGATAATAGGCCAGAAAACAACCAATCATTTTGACCTGCCTAACATATGAACATGACACCCAACTTACATCTTTTATGTCACATGTTTGTGTCCAGGTAAAAACTTCATTTTCAGGTGGATAGATGGTGTGTTTTTGCCTCTCCTCAGCAACAAAAGACATTAACTGTGAAAGTTAAACACTATTGTATTACTCTTCATTTCAGAAAGTTGGAAATTAAATCAGTTCTTCATGTGTTAGATAGTTACTTACTAATTTAAAGTAGGGCTTTCCGAATTCTGCGCTGAGCGCTTTCATCCAGCTCTCTCCAATCCCGTTTGGTTCAGCTTGGTTTGCAGCGAGCCTTTCCAGAGCCGCCTTCTTGTTTTTGGATATCCGTTCAAGTTGCTCAGGACTCAGGGACAGTGGGGATGTAACATCGTCGCGCTCCAACTTTAGTTTTTTCTCCTGGGACAATATTTTAATATATTTGGTTGAACTCAGTGTTCGTTTGACAAAAATACCTGACATTTGTACATTTAAAAACCTAAGGCAAGCTATGGAAAACATTGCTTATAGGATGTTTTCTCAAAATGCATCGGAGTTGTGATGGACAATTTATAGCGTAAATTACATGCAAATGATACGATAATATTTAGCGATTTACCACGTGCTGCATTCGTGGTCATAATTCAAGAATCTTAGTTAACTTAAATACAACCAAGTTAAACTAACAGAAGTGAAATGGACGTTAAATTATTTCGTTTTCACGGACTCAACACATTTTCGCACTAAGTTGTTTGAAATAATCCGCACTCTACACTAGTAGTTTGTTTAGGCAAGTGACGTAAAACTACTTCCGGAAATGTGTAAATTTTAGCGGGAATGATAAAATAGCGAGGTTTCATTTAGAGACTATTCTATTTTGCTAAATAAATGACAACATGTTCAACTGATAAATAAAACACAGCCACTTTCATTCATAATTCCAGCGAAATGTGTAGGCATATCCAGTCACGTCAGAATAAAGCCTATTTTACTCACATGTTCTGTTGCATCCCCTAGGCATGTAAGTATCTCATTCAGATTTCTTTTTTTGGATACTGGCGAAAAAAACGAGGTGATACTTTTCTGTCCAATCATTTCCACAAATAAAATGATTATTTAAACGAAACAAACTTTAAAAGAACGATACTCTGGGTATAGACGCGTGATAGTGTTTGAAGGGCTGCTGTGCACTACACTACACTCCCGCCAGCTGGACGTCTGTGACGTAGATTACGTGAGGGCGGAACATGTGACAAGATAATGGTTGTTACACTGAAATCTTAAATGTTACTTTTGTGACTGCACACTTTATGTTAAATATAGATGGAAAAAGCTCTGTGACGATTGAACTTTTCTTTTTTTTTTTAAGTTGTTTGCCAAAACATGTGGAACCTACCTAGTTATGTTCCTCTCAGGGGGGAAATCTGAATAAAATTTCTAATATTTTTATTTATTGCAACTCAAACTCTTATATTCAGTTTGCTCTTGGTATATACAAAACTGCACATTTTAAGGTGAGAATCAGCTCTTTTGGTAGACAATAAATATGTCCACAATGGGCACAAAATAATAAATAAATAAATAAATAAATAAAATGTCAAAAACGAAGTTTAATGTTTAGCCTAATATAATTATTTTTCTAGCTTTTGTATTATTTTTTATTTATGTTGCTCTTATTGTAAGCCTAAATCGGTGTAGTTAGTATAATGTAGCCTAAGTTGATTTTGGCATAAATAATAATAATAAAAAGTTAGCATGATGTTGGATGGTTATCATGTTTTTGCACCTTTAATTTTGTTCTGTATCTTTTTTATATATGTTACTATTATTAATATAGCCTAATAATTATGATTATAATTTATTTGATAAGAGAGAATAGCACAACCAAATAGGAAAGAGATATCTAATAACGAAGAAAAGGGAAGAGAGATAGCGCTGCACCGTGAAAGAACCCTACAATGGACACAAGACAATATCGTATGAAAAGTAAAAGAGAGACATGTAACTATAACCACAGCGACACTGTGTGGTCACTGGTGAAACAAACATCAGCAAAACCCGTAACCAAATGATCTTCATATCTCCCAACATAGTTTAATTGTTTTCTCAAATGTGATCATAATTGTCAAAATTCTGTGAGTATGATTAAACACATATAACATATTCTGCCACGGAATACCATACAGGCCTATTGAAGTTGTAGGCTAACATATACTTTTTTTTCCCTCACACACACAAAACATTTACATTCTTGTTCACTCCCATTGTTTTCCACATATTGAGCAGCACATACAGAAGAAAAAGTTTTACTATTTTGAACGACGGTAAGGCTACCAAAAATAGGCTTTTTCACACAAATTTAAAATGGAACAAAAATAGATAGCTTAGTGTTCAAAGCGGAAATGAAAATTATTTAGCACTTCTGTTATAACAGATGTTGTTAGAAAATAAAAGACTACAATTATAACTCATTAAAATAATTAAAGATTAATCTTTACATCTAAAAAAAATGTGTAGCGTAGACTACTCAAGCCACTTGGTTTGATATTCTACAGGCTATTTATAATTCAGGTGTGGTTTAAATAGGCTAATTTCCTTCTGTAAAAATTTAAGAAAAAAAAAAAAAAGATACAAATACATAAAACAGGCAGTCCCTTATAGAAGAAAAACAGTAAAGCGAGGAGCAATAATCAGAGGGCAATGTTGAAGGTATAAATGTGTTAAACAAACAAACAAAAATAAAAAACACCCCAAGATTGAACGCTTAACTTGAATAAAACACTTCAAAATTATTCAGTTCTTAACGAAACATTTGAGTGCATTTTATGCGTTTAGGTGTCTGTATTGTTGTTGGTGGTGCTGTTTTATCCTCTGAAAAAATACAAATAAAAAAGCTTCTTTCAGAGCTGACGTCCTCGTGCTGGCCCTTTCTGATGTTGTCCTTCAGTAGCCTATCCGATAGTTCATTTGCCTGGTGTGTTTGTGTTTCAGCAGCCTAATAGGCTGTACTTGTCGCTGTCAATAGGCTTTTGATATCGAAGCGTCTGAAATGGCCTATGTGTATTCTACATGTATTGGACTAAATTATATAACAGAAGGGGTCAGAATTTAATTGAAATTATCGGAAAGAGATCATCTTTACACAAAATGTCGCACATAGACATATTAGCCTAAATTAAGGTGGTTTAAAAAAAAAAAAAAGAATTTTGACCTGAAAGTGATGGAGCCTCATGCCGACAAAGTTAAAAAACGCACAGATTATTAAAGTAATCTCTGGTTTAGATTACTGTTCATTCGTCGTAGGCTACACTGCTCTTAATCCGAACAAGTAATATCATCCAGATAATAATATGTCCCTGGATATTACAAATCGCATCAAGAATAGGTACTGTAAGATAGATAGATAGATAGATAGATAGATAGATAGATAGATAGATAGATAGATAGATAGATAGATAGATAGATAGATAGATAGATAGATAGATAGATAGATTTTTAATCATTTTGAACTTAATTTCGAATTTGAACTTAATGATTGATGAAGATAAATTTAGCAGAAATCACTTTTTCCCCCCACAAATTATTCCCGTTTTATTATAGGTGTTCATCTTCAAGAATTTAAGTGATCTCTTATTTTGTACGCTGTTTTATAGCCAATTGCTTTGTTTAGGCTACTTCACGTTGCTAACGCGTAATTATTTAAAATGTTCCACATAATTGTATTAATTTAATTTAATTTTATATAATATTTATATAAACGTGCATTGAAACAACTTGATCGAACACCTTCAACTTTTTCTGTGAACAAATCTTCGACATCCTTTCATGTGAGACAGAAACAGGCAGGTGAAGTATGTGGTTATTTGCCTGATAAAAGATCTGTGATAGACAGCTGCGCCCATCAGACAGAATCTGAATCTCTGCTTTCCCGTCGACGCGGCAGATATAGGAGATGGCTATACGAAGTTGCCAGACATGTAGAAGGATTATCTTAGTGCGGGTGGGGGATCAAAGTTTTATTATTATTATTCTATTATTTAAACTGTCGCTGTGCCAGCGACGACACCTTGAAGTGCGATATGAGCGTATGGGTGTGAAAAGGGAAGAGTATAAAGTAGGTGGGTTTAAATGCTCTATGAAACCCATCAGCGTTGGACTTGGGTCAGGACTGGAGATTCGGGAGAGAGCGCGCTTCACTAAACTTCTGTTTTAGAATTAAGGACTATGGCATTATTTTATGATCAATCGTTCGATTTGGTTCAAAAAATAAGCGTGGAGACAGAAAGAGATTTTATCTTCAACACAAACATGGTCCAAATTACAGGTGAGAATATAACGTTTGAACACATTACGCATTTTGGATTGATTTAGGCTACGTTGGATAATGGAATTCTCATTCGTTTTTTATTATCAATTGTTCTTATTTTTATTTTCGCCTATTTATATTTTAAAAACGAATCTAAAATGCACGTTCTATATAAGAACATTTACGACAAAAAAATCTTGTAAAACATTTTTTTACTATTCTAGTCGATATTTAGTCGATCCTATTCCCACTGTGTGTGTATTTTCTGACAGCATTTTTCTAACTTTGATCTTTAGGTGTAACAACTAAGCATTCGTTGTCTTCTCCTGAACTCGAAAAAACCTACCATGCTGAAGGGCAAAGAAAAAGAAAGAGGACGATTTTTAGCCGCGCTCAATTGTCAGAATTAGAGCGCGCTTTCATGATTACGCCATATCCAGACATCACTATGCGAGAACGACTGGCTGCACTCACATTACTTCCAGAAAGCAAAATTCAGGTAATAAGACTAGAAAATAAATGTATTTTTATTATATTATTTTGTCTTGATTTTACATTTTATTCCTTACATTTATTCCTATTCCTTTGCAGGTGTGGTTCCAAAACAGACGAGCTCGATGTATGAAAAGCAAGAAGCTGACTACATCAGTTAGGAGAAGTCCAGGCAGGGAAGTGAGTTCTAACTCTATACCTGTAGCAGCTTTTCCAGCGACCCATCTTGATTTAAACCCAGAACAAAATTCTGGCTTTCCAGAACAAAGAGAAAGACCAGAGGCCAACAGAGGCCTGCGTCACCATCAGGAAAGCCTTAGACCAGTTCTGAGTCCCTGGTCTCAAAACCTTCCGCATCCAATGCCACCCCGTCCAGACATTTCTCCAGACCTACCTGGAGTTCTACAGTGGGCCAACAGACACTCTGAAACACCTGGAGTGTCATCTTTTTCCAATTGCCCATCAGACAGGTTGGCTCAATATTCATTCCAAAACCAGTCAAGCAGTCACTGGCAGATTAACTGCTTTTCATCTCACCCTGACAGTTTTTCTGGACATAAGTTGTCTTACTGTACTGCCAATCAGGCCATATATTCTTCCATGTCTGTGGACCAAATGATTCCTACACATCAAACCAGTTTGGAGGACGCACTACAGAGACAAGCTCTGGCACATTACCCTCAGACCTCATTGGGAGATATCTCTGACCTCATATACAAAGCAGCTGTAGTTACCAATCTGGAAGACTACTAATACAGTAGTTAATAGCTTACACTTTATTTATTGTTACATAAACACTATTGTAAAATAATCTCTCTGAGGAACCAATTGACGTGTCATTAAGGTAGGTAATATGTGTTAATAAAACATGTTACCTTCCTTCCTTCCTTCCTTTTTTTTTGATATCATAAAACTCTAGTTAAGGGTTGTCCAAATAGATTGTGAAAATGTTGCTATTATTGTTATAGTCTGTCACCTGCTACAACAACAACAAAAAAGGTTGTTTCCTTATCCGTTTTTGATTTAATAACATAATTTTGGTTTTGGAGAGTATGTCTTTCGGTGGGTGTGAAGGGAAAAGTTTCCTCTGTATTCTCTTTTTAGTAAGATATTCACATGGTGTGCATTGATATTTATGTAAATTAATCACTAAATAATCTATTTATTTACATTCATGGTTTACACAATCAAAATTATTTACCCGATTAAAGGTATCTTTCTAATAAAAAAAAAACGTCATGTGTGGCATTACATTTGTATCAAAAAGAATTAGACAATACCAATTTTCCATAAGAAAGCATCTTATTTTTTTTTTGCAAAAGAACTATTAACTAATACACAAATGTACTAATACACAAATCAGTTTCAACTAATCTTTTATTCATAACATCAAAAGCATTGGGGGTTTTAATATGGAACAATCCTATATAATATAAAATGTGTTGCAGTAGCAGGATATGGTAATGAAATCTAAATTACACCTCACCAGAACAAAAACAAAACCTGAGAATATACAATAAATAGAAAAACAAAACAATAAATGAAAGATAAAAACAATTTAAAACCTCAGGGCTCATGTTTTATCAGCTTATGGGTCTTAGATTACATTTGGATTTGAAGATCCAAACAGAATATTACTATCGAAGTAATTATGGTGAAAATAGCAGGGACCTCCCAGGTTTCCACTGACCTACTGGACACTGATCTTTATGTATCATAATCATCTCCACAGCAAAATAATCTTCAAATAAAATATAATAAATTCTCATAATCCGAGTGTCAAATCTACAGTCATACTCTGTTTTGTGTGTCAGCTTGTATGTGTGTGTTCCTGATGTAACTACATCCTTTAATCCAGGGGATGATATTGAAGGGATAAGTGCTTATTTTGTTAGAAACAAAACAGGAAATATAATAATAATCATATACAGGCTGATCAATACACAATGTTAGGTGATCTATCTATCTACCTCTCTAACTGTCTGTATAATTCTTTAACTCCTTCAAGCCATTTCTCCTCTAGTTGTAACTGCACTCACTCAATTAACATATCCCCTCACACTGGTGTTTCCCCTTAGCATTTAGACAGGCTCGTATTACCCCACTACTTAAGAAGCCCACTCTTAAACCATCTTTTTTTTAGAGAACTACAGACTGATTTCCCTTCATTTCATTGCAAAAAACACCTGAACGAGCTGTGTTCAACCAAGTTTCTGGCTTTCTCACACAGAACAACCTCCTCGACAGCAACCAGTCTGATTTCAGAAGTGGTCATTCATCCGAGTCTTGCTCTCAGTTCGATTCATTTCAATTAAAGTTTATTTGTATAGTGCTTTTCACGATACCAATTGTTGCAAAGCAGCTTTACAGAAAATATTAAGTTTCTACATTTAGGAGTAGATTATTAGTGGTGACTATGTCAAAAAGGTACAGTAAGAATCATGCAGTTAATTACAAATTATATATAATCAAACAGACAGTGAACACTCTTAACTGCAATGACTATATGTTGTGAATAAACTCTGCGATTGCGAATTAAATTTAGCATCATCTAAGGCCTTCTGGGGGGGTTGGCATAATCTATTCTCAGGAGTTCAGTTATCTCAGATCTTCATACAGGATGGATTCAGACTGAAGATTGTGTAATTTGCCTCAGGATTCAAGTCCCATGGCAGAAACAGAGAAGCAGAAAGAGATTAAAATTGCTTAGATAATTTAGAAGTTTTATCTGGACTGAATATCATCAGCACAACAAAGGAAACTAATCCTGTATTTTCTAATAATTTTACCAAGGGGCAACATGTTTATTGAAAATAGCAGAGGGCCTAGGACAGATCCTTGCAGCACTCCATACTTTACTCATGATAATTAAGATGATTCCCCATGTAAATAGAAAAGGTGATAATGATCGGACAGGTAGGATCTTAAAGGGTTAGTTCACCCAAAAATCTAAATTATGTCATTAATAACTCACCCTCATGTCGTTCCAAACCCGTGAGACCTCTGTTCATCTTCGGAACACAGTTTAAGATATTTTAGATTTAGTCAGAGAGATCTTAACGAAATATTGACTCATTCTCGAGTCATGAACCGGTTGCATCGGTTTTTGGATCACCAGTAGTTTATTTGGACAGTTTGATTCAGTAAACCAGTTGAAGAAAACGGTCCACCGATTCTTTTGCGCTCAACGTATTGATGTAATTTGCGATGATTGCCCTTGATTCAAGCCTTCAGTTAACCCGCGGTCATAACATTAGCACAGAATCAGTTCAGAATCAATCAACAACAAAAAAAACTGTTCAGTTCAGACGCTCTGTGTGTTATTCTGCTTCGCACTGAAAAGTCAAAATTGTTAAAAACAAAGTGACTGTGAATGAGTGAGTCACTGAGATTCAACCAGTTCATTCAAACGACTGATTAATTCAGAAACAAAGCATTTGACTGTCTTAATAAGTGAACCAGTTATTCAACCAAATTGGTCCAAAAGCTGATTCATTCAATAAGTAAACACCATCCATTGCTCAAAGACGCAAAACAGTGCTGCGATTTTTGTTTGGAACTATTTTCATTAGCAAAATTGAGCAAAAACAAGCAATATTATGTCAACAATGTAAGTCACTTATTGCTTTACTTAACTTGTATAAAATTATTATTAAATATGTTCATGTTGATATCTGCAAAAAAAAAAAAAACTGTATTCTTTGTGTGATATAGATTAAGTTAACTATATTAAATTATATAAATATAAAAGGCATACAGAAGCATTTTTTGGCCATCTACAATTTAGAATGTCTGGAATTTTGAGTTTTAATAGACTAATAAATCAACGTGCTTGCACTCTGTGATTGATTTGGTGATATTTGGGGTTAGATCTCTGCCACAATTCTGTGTGCAAAAGATCATATTTTGAGCACACACAAGTGCATTTTGCATACGTGTGATCTGAGTTTTGTTGAGAAAATGTTTATCTAGCAAAGAAAAAAGTATTTAGAGCGCATTCATTTTATAAATAAATTTATTAATTTTGGATTTTAAATAAGTTTTTGGATGTGTGCAGACCTTCTCTTTTGTGCATGCAATGTTTCACTAGCTTGCTCCCTTAATGCCTGCCTTCAGTGCTCTCTAAATGCTCAACACAACCCAGTGTTACAATATGTCATAATTCCAGCCAATCAGAGATGAGGCTACTAAATTCTGATTGGCTGCCTTGACAACCATTCACAACATTCCTTGCATTAATGATAACAGTGGAAGAGGGAAAATACAGTGCATGCATAATTATTATGCTATTTGATAGTCTGATTATGTATTTTTTTTTTCTTCATTTACCAATTCCAAACAACATCAATCTTAATAACTACCATTAATCTTGTATTTAGTTACTTATAACCGATAATTGTTTCATGAACAATTGTTTATGTTCAGTTTTGCATAATTATTAAGCAGGTCATCTTCTACAGATAT
Organism: Carassius gibelio; assembly: GCF_023724105.1. Lineage (NCBI taxonomy): Eukaryota > Metazoa > Chordata > Actinopteri > Cypriniformes > Cyprinidae > Carassius > Carassius gibelio. The sequence continues at coordinate 516,475 of NC_068400.1, forward strand.
AACCTCGAGATGGACTAAAAATGAAATCCCAAAACTTACTGCCAGATTCTTCTGGTCCTTCAAGAGTCACTCTCAACTTTTTTTTTTTTTTTAATAAACTTCTTTGACATTCCTCTTTCAGATGAACACGTTCAGAGTTATCTTCGACACTGTCCTGACTGTTCCAATCTGTATAATTGCAGTGAATGGTGCCCTTGTTTCTGAATCTGAAAAAAAAAGTATCCATACATCCATCATAAAACTACTCCACACAACTCTAGTGTGTAGACACACTCTTGCAGTTTAAATCTAGACCCATCTCTTTAACCTGGCTTACACATAACATATGAATATGCTTTTAATATCCAAATCCGTTAAAGGATTTTTAGGCTGCATTAATTAGGTAAACCGGAACCGGGAACACTTCCCATAACACCCTGTTTGCTACATCACTAGAAGTATGGCATCTACGCTAATATTTGTCTGTTTCTCTCTTATTCCGAGGTCACTGTAGCCACCAGATCCAGTCTGTATCCAGATCAGAGGGTCACTGCAGTCACCCAGATCCAGTACGTATCCAGACCAGATGGTGGATCAGCACCTAGAAAGGACCTCTACTCCCCTGAAAGACAGCGGAGACCAGGACAACTAGAGTCCCAGATACAGATCCCCTGTAAAGACCTTGTCTCAGAGGAGCACCAGGACAAGACCGCAGGAAACAGATGATTATTCTGCACAATCTGACTTTGTTGCAGCCTGGAATTGAACTGCTGGTTTCGTCTGGTCAGAGGAGAACTGGCCCCCCAACTGAGCCTGGTTTCTCCCAAGGTTTTTTCTCTCCATTCTGTCATCGATGGAGTTTCGTGTCCTTGCCGCTTTTGCCTCTGGCTTGCTTAGTTGGGGTCACTTCATCTACAGCGATATCGTTTACTTGATTGCAAATAAATCCACAGACACTATTTAACTGAACAGAGATGACATCACTGAATTCAATGATGAACTGCCTTTAACTATTGCCTTTAACATTTTGCATTATTGACACACTGTTTTCCTTATGAATATTGTTCAGTTGCTTTGACGCAATGCATTTTGTTTAAAGCGCTATATAAATAAAGGTGACTTGACTTGACTTAAAGGCCTTCTGAAGCGAAACAATGTGTTGGTATAACAATTATGTAGTTTCTTAAAACTTTATAAACTGTAATGTACAGCTTCTGGTTGCTCAAGCAGGCACTTTCACAACAACGTGGTTGAGCATATGAAGTAGGTGTAATGAAAGGCGCAACACAAGGTCCAGGGAGATTTAACACCATGATAATTAGATTATATACACCCTGGAACTGTGTGGAGTACTTTTATGATGGATGGATGGATGGATACTATTTTTCCGGATTCACAAACAAGGGCACCATTCACTGCAATATTACAATTTGGAACAGGCAGGACAATGTTGAATATAACTCCGAATGTATTTGTCTGAAAGAGGAATGTCAGACAGGCCTAGGATGCCCTGAGGGTGAGTAAATCTTGGATTAATTTTCATTTTTGGTGAATTTTTCCTTTAACATGCATCTTTTCTTATACACATGTTTTTGACTGACCCTGCTGACACACTGAGCTTTTTGCTGTCCTTTGGTTATGCATTAACTTTGCAATTTCTAGTATTGCATTAGTTTTGAATACTTTCTTCTTTGAGGGACAAATATTTTCTCCACAAAACTCAGTTCGCGCAAGTGCAAAATGCAGAATTGTGGCAGAGATCTAATCCCACAGTGATATAGCCTAATTGATAGTGTCAGATCGCACATCATTTCAACAACACTTACCATATTATTGCAGACGATGCTATATCGCACACCCCAGACTCATTTTGAGTGGAAAATGAATTGTCCAGGGTTGTGCGCGCACTTGTTTGCATATGAGCAAAGGTGTTTTTTAGAAGTCTAATTTGAAAACTCCAGACCACTGATTTGTCAAACCTGCTTTCCTTCAGTCCGTGTTCCTTTTGACCTCTGACTGTTTTGTAGTAAGTAATGAATATGCTTAAGTAGCACCTCACTGCAGAACACAAAATCGAGGAGGTGTGGTTTGATCCACATCTAGAGGTTGGAGATTGGTAGGTTTAGGGGTGTACAGTATATGGGTGGGTTAAGGCGGTGGAAGGAGCTGGATCTGGATCCAACCGTGCACCCTGGAACTTGCATTCTGCAGTGAGGACCATCTCATCTGTTTCGGGGAGAAAGTATCGGAGTTTTAATTATGAAATGTAGTTGAGTAAAATTAAAAGGTGGCTGAAACATAAAAACTCACAAAACTTCACACCTCTCTTTATCTCTGTGTACTGGTTACCAGTTGCAGCTTGCATCAAATTCAATAAATTGATGCATGCTCTTAGAACACTTTTTTTAAACCACTTTCCAGAATGTTCTCATTCACTCTTCCTTGCTGTGAAAATGATCTTCTTAAGCCCATCCAGAATCCCTGACAACATTCAAGTGACATCTGAAAACTTAAGCACTTAACTGCATCCTACTGAGAAAGAAAACCTTTCTAAATCTCTGAAACTTTGCATTATGAGCACTTCTCATGTTTATTTGCTCTTTATGATGAATCACTTGTTGTACTGCTCATTTGCATGTCACTTTGGATAACAGCATTTGCTAAACAAATAAATGTATGTATTACTCTGTTTCTATAACATAACATAAATGTCATAAATGTAAACTAACATAAATATTAGTGTGTATACCTTAAGGGTTAGTTCACCCAAAAAGGAAAATTATGTCATTAATGAAACCCGTAAGACCTCTGTTCATCTTCGGAACACAGTTTAAGATATTTTAGATTTAGTCCGATTTAGAGCTAGAGATTTAGAGCTTTCTGTCCCTCCATTGAAATTGTAAAGTCAAGTCTAGTCAAGTCTAGTCAAGTCTGCTTTATTGCCAATTCTTCCACATGAACAGTACATACATACAGAGAATTGAAATTGTGTTACTCTCAGACCCCCGGTGCATACAGATAACATTAACAGTAGAACCTAAAAATCTAGATCAAATATAAAATTTAACAAACAACTATACAATAAGGGAATGCAATAATGACATAATAAAATTTAAAATAAAGTTAAATAAAGCAGCGCAAGGCACATGGCAGATAGAGTGCAAATCAGTAAAGTGAACAAACAGTGCAGATAAAAGATTTTTAGTGCAAAAAAGAAGCTTATTCAGTCTGATAAATTGACAAAGGGCTTATTTTATTTAACTGACTGATGAGGTAGTAGAATGACATCAGTTCCATGGTGAATGAGGTAGTGAGCAGACCAATGCTGCACAAAGTGACTGGGGTGGGGGCAAGTTCGGGAGCAAGTTCAGCTTCCTGACAGCCTGGTGGAAGTTGCTGTCCTTCAGTCTGCTGGTCCTGGCCTGGAGACTCCGCAGTCTCCTCCCTGATGGCAGCAGACTGAAGAAGCTGTGTGACGGGTGGGTGGGATCACCTGCGATGTAGAGGGCTTTGCGAGTGAGACGGGTTTCATAAATGTCGTGGAGGGAGGGGAGAGAGACACCAATGATCTTCTCAGCTGCTCTCACTATGCGTTGCAGAGTATTTCGGTCATACCACACAGTCAAAGTCAAAGTCACCTTTATTTATATAGCGCTTTAAACAAAATACATTGCGTCAAAGCACTGAACAACATTCATTAGGAAAACAGTGTGTCAATAATGCAAAATGATAGTTAAAGGCAGTTCATCATTGAATTCAGTGATGTCATCATCTCTGTTCAGTTAAATAGTGTCTGTGCATTTATTTGCAATCAAGTCAACGATATCGCTGTAGATGAAGTGACCCCAACTAAGCAAGCCAGAGGTGACAGCGGCAAGGAATCGAAACTCCATCGGTGACAGAATGGAGAAAAAAACCTTGGGAGAAACCAGGCTCAGTTAGGGGGGCCAGTTCTCCTCTGATCAGACAAAACCAGTAGTTCAATTCCAGGATGCAGCAAAGTCAGATTGTGCAGAAGAATCATCTGTTTCCTGTGGTCTTGTCCTGGTGGTCCTCTGAGACAAGGTCTTTACAGGGAATCTGTATCCTGGGGCTCTAGTTGTCCTGGTCTCCGCTGTCTTTCAGGGGAATAGAGGTCCTTTCTAGGTGCTGATCCACCATCTGGTCTGGATATGTACTGGATCCGGGTGACTGCAGTGACCCTCTGATCTGGACACAGACTGGATCTGGTGGCCACGGTGACCTCGGAACAAGAGAGAAACAGACAAATATTAGCGTAGATGCCATTCTTCTAATGATGTAGCAAGTACATAGGGTGTTTTGTTAAGTGTTTCCGGTTTACCTAATTAATGCAGCCTAAAAATCCTTTAACGGATTTGGATATTAAAAGCATATTAGTATTTTATGTGTATGCCAGGTTAAAGAGATGGGTCTTTAATCTAGATTTAAACTGCAAGAGTGTGTCTGCCTCCCGAACAATGTTAGGTAGGTTATTCCAGAGTTTAGGCGCCAAATAGGAAAAGGATCTGCCACCCGCAGTTCATTTTGATATTCTAGGTATGATCAAATTGTGAGTTTTGAGAACGTAGCGGACGTAGAGGAGTATAATGTAAAAGGAGCTCATTCAAATACTGAGGTGCTAAACCATTCAGGGCTTTATAAGTAATAAGCAATATTTTAAAATGTATACAATGTTTGATAGGGAGCCAGTGCAGCGATGACAGGACCGGGCTAATATGGTCATACTTCCTGGTTCTAGTAAGAACTCTTGCTGCTACATTTTGGACTAGCTGTAGTTTGTTTACTAAGCATGCAGAACAACCACCCAATAAAGCATTACAATAATCTAACCTTGAGGTCATAAATGCATGGATTAACATTTCTGCATTTGACATTAAGAGCATCGGCCATAATTTAGATATATTTTTGAGATGGAAAAATGCAGTTTTGCAAATGCTAGAAACGTGGCTTTCTAAGGAAAGATTGCGATCAAATAGCACAACTGATGACAAAGAATTGACAGAGCAACCATCAAGTCTTAGGCAGTGTTCTAGGTTATTACAAGCGGAGTTTTTAGGTCCTATAATTAACACTTCTGTTTTTTCTGAACTTTTTTGAGAAATTACTCGTCATCCAGTTTTTTATATCGACTATGCATTCCATTAGTTTTTCAAATTGGTGTGTTTCACCGGGCCGCAAAGAAATATAGAGCTGGGTATCATCAGCATAACAGTGAAAGCTAACACCATGTTTCCTGATGATATCTCCCAAGGGTAACATATAAAGTGTGAAGAGTAGCGGCCCTAGTACTGAGCCTTGAGGTACTCCATACTGCACTTGTGATCTATATGATACATCTTCATTCACTGCTACGAACGGATGGCGGTCATATAAGTACGATTTAAACCATGCTAATGCACTTCCACTGATGCCAACAAAGTTTTCAAGTCTATGAAA